>NC_025997.2:50380348-50527978 GCF_000442705.2 Elaeis guineensis
CTCGGATATTGATGAAGTTCGGAAGAAGCTCGGAGTATAGTCGATCGTGACAGGAGGAAGTCTAGAAGAGATTCGGAGAGTAGTCGATCACTGTAGAAGATCGGCTGATAATGAAGCCCAGAGAGCATTTTGAGCAGTTCGGTAGATGATTGAAGGAGCTCATTATCAGAGAAGTCCGGAGGGTACGATAGGAGTTCGTCTGTTGGAGGAATTTGGAGGACACCGTGGAAGGTCGACTGTTGGAGGAGTCTGGATGGTACTGTAAAAGCTCGGACAACTGGGGGAGATCAGAAAGATGCTGCACAAGGTCGAAAGCCGGAAGAGTCCTGGGAGGGTTGGCCTCTTACGAACTTCGGTTGGGGTTATTTTATACCCAACAAGATTTGATGGAAAGAAAATAGAATGAAGGATGAGAACTTGAGAGCATTTGATCAATGAGATCTTTGTGTTGTGGAAGTTTCTCCCTTTGATAGCTCTGTTCTTTTGGAATCTCTTGGCTCTGTTTATATAGGTGTGGAG
This sequence comes from Elaeis guineensis, assembly GCF_000442705.2. Classification (NCBI taxonomy): domain Eukaryota; kingdom Viridiplantae; phylum Streptophyta; class Magnoliopsida; order Arecales; family Arecaceae; genus Elaeis; species Elaeis guineensis. The sequence continues at coordinate 50,380,868 of NC_025997.2, forward strand.
CAAAGATCCATTATAGTTGGAGGTGAAAATCAATGGATGAGACATAACTCTCTCCTTAGTAGACATCACCTCTTTATTTATTTAGATTTAAATCTGCTATAATCATCATTTCATTTCTGGATTGCTCTTGATTATAAATATGCAACTGTTTAAAATTTAAATTTTTATAAAATTATTTATAATGTGTCCATCAACAATAGAGAAGCTGATTTATACGCCATATCATATTTCAACACATTCTTATCAGGCAACAGAGCACTATTCAACCCACCTTGGCATCAAGTAGTTCCATTGGATTACAAACTTGGATAGCCTCCATCAAAGCCTATTTCTATGTCCTATAATCGATTACTTGGCTCATGGTGTGATGCTTCAAAAATCTCATTTTCTTCGAGGTTGTGCTACTTATTGTTGGAAAATATGTCATAAAACCAATCATCTAGGTTGTAGATGATTGTGCTCCATACAAGTATATAAATTATAAAATGATAAATGTTATCTGACAAATTCATCATAAGAAATATAGCTTCCAAAATAGAACTCATATGTTATGATGAAGTCCTTAGAACTACTACCAAAATGATAAAAGAGGATTTATCATGTGATTCTTAAATCTTGCTCGCGATCAAATGATACAATTGTTATAAGAACGATAATTGTATCGAGTGTAGGTTGTTGTATGCCATATTGATTGATTATCCTCTTAATCAAGATGTGTGATGACATAGGTATGGCATATGGGTGATTTATAGGAGTACATTTCACTGAGCGTGACTACTTTTGGAGCACTCTACTGTCAAAGATTGCTCTGATGGGATATGGGTATATGTGTCCCTCTGACCTGAGACTGCCTTAGTTGACTTGCAAGCAACTCACTGTGCTTTGATGTCGGACTATCCGAATTTTTAATTCGATGATGAAAGATTTTTGGGTACAGTCAAGTACTTGTGAAGTCTGAATGTAAGTCAAGATGGGATTGACCGCTCCAAGTAAAATTGAAGATAATGCATCACTGTATTTCAATTTAGCAAAATTTTGGCTAAAGTAATGCTAGTGAGGAGTCACAGAATTTTTAAGGTTGAGACACAATGTGAACCACTTTTCTTGGGTTGACAGTTTAACTCTTAGTCATTCTTGAGCATCAAGTGTCAAAGGGATGAATTATACGATAACTATATCCACATAGATTCTAGAGTATTGCTGGACATTCATTCAGCCTATCCGGACGTGGATCCTATTACTAAATGGTTATATCGATTAGTACATAAATTATTTTTATGCTACCGACTTAGGTTCGAACCTATGGGGTCACACATATAGAAGTACCTGTCTGATCAAATGGCTGATCGATGATTATGAATCGTTGAAGAATTTAATTATCAATTTGATTGATGATTAATCCTATGTAAAGGTTGCAATAAATTATTTACTAATAATTAGTAAATTAGAAGAATAATTAATTAATAATATAATTATTAATTGGCTCCATTTGATTGAGCAATGAGGATTGGATCAGATCTAATTGAATTGGATTTAATTAGATTGGCTTTGGATTGATTGGATGCAGCCTTATTGGATAACAGGACTTGTTCTAATTGGTCTCAGGGATGCAAATTAAATTCTGAGTTGAATAAGATTTCATTTAATTTTTTATATATTTTGATTGATCAAACTCTATTGAATAATAGACTTAATTGGATCAAGTCCTATTATCAAATAGCTTTCCTGATATCCATCAAAAATAAATCTCTGGATCAATGGAGTTTTAATCTAACTAATTTTCAATTTGATTGGGGTCTAATTGGTTTCATAATTGGGCTAGGACCCAATTAGTTAGTTTGTTATAACTAATTCTTAAATGGTTAGGATTGAGTCCAAAGGTTAGTTATAGTTGGAACAAATCTTGAGTCCTATTTGGAATAGGACTTAACCAACTTAAAACCTAAACCCCATATGATATAAATCCTCACACCCACCTCTCTTAACGTGTGAAATTCCTCACACCCACAAAAGAGCAGCGCCACCTCTCTTCTCTTGCATGAAAAAGGAGGCATCCCTCCCTTCTTCATGTCGCCTAAAAAATAAGAAGGGGGCGTCCAAGAGTTGGACACCCCAACACCTACACGCCAAGCCCCTTCTGTATGTCTCTTTGGAAGAGATTTTTCAGAGACTTTGTTGCTAGTTTTTGGACATCAAAGAGAGGCTCCTCTGCTGGTTATATAATAAAAACTTGGAGAAGAAAAGTTCTTTCCAATGAGAGAAAGAGAAGAAAGAAGATGGGTCTTCTTTTTTGTGTGCAGCCTTGAAGGAGGAGTTCTTCTTTCAGATTTTTTTCTATTTTTTCAAGATAAAAATCAAATTGGATCTGATTTTTAACATGAGAATTTAGAGAAGAAATAGCAAAAAAATTTAGTTGAGCGTTTGGGGCTTCCTAGAGTTCTAAATCAAAGAGAAAAAGGGAGAAGAAGAGAGAAGAATGGTTCTTCTCTTAGGCCTCTCTTTTGGATTCTTCTAGGGATCAAGAATTCATATGATTTTCAGCATGAGAAATCAGATTAGATCTGATTTTCATTATGAAAAATCAGAGAAGAAAAGTTCTTCTTAAGGGCATGAAAGGAAGAGAGAAATGTTCTTTCTTATGCGTAGGAGAATTGAGAAGAAATGGTTCTTCTCATGATCTCTATTGTAGAGATCTGATGCGTGGATCCAGGAAGAAAAAGATGAGATCTCCTAATTCTTCATCTTCATGATTCTTCTTAGATCAGTCAAAGCATGATGTCTTCGTGAGATAGCACTCCCAAGGAGATCGATCAGTACAAGGGCTTCGCGTGGATACCCGTAGAGGCCGGACGCGTGTGCAGCTGCCAAGCATCATGAAGAACCAAGTACCACGGATTTCAGATACGGTGATCTACTATCCGTGCTCAGGTATGAGGTTTTGATCTCAATTAATATTTAGATGTGATCTAAATATAAATTAGATATGATCTATACTTGCTGAATTTTATATTTCAGTTTTGGATACATGCATATTAGTTCATGTCATAGATCCTATATGGTGATTTTAGATTTGATCTATGCATGCATTATAGATTAAATCGTTTAATCTATAGATGTTCCACTGTAAATTTTTAAAAATATATGCACAAAATCCATCACCCTTCCCTACACTTGTGACAATAGAATAGACTATATCATTCTGTAGAATGCAATTATGAGTTTTTGCAAGATCACTCAAGTGTCTAAGTACGAGGCCACGTCCTATTTTAGTTCATTAGCTTATTTTTCATACTAATTCTATTTTACTTCAAGATCACTCGAGTGCCTAAATATGAGGCTCCAAATCAAACTCAAATCACACTCTAATTTTTTAGATGGGGGCTAAGTTATGCATGGATCCGACTTAATCTAAATGATCCACTGGGGCAATATTGATTTATCATGGGCTCAACCCAATCCAATTCGATCTGATTTTTGATTAGATTACATTTGAATCTAACATTAAAAACTAATCAAGATGGCGGATTAGGATGGGATCACTTCGGACCAAGTCGGTCCCCACCCACTTGCACCCTGTTGGTGCAAAAATCTGCTTGCGCCAGAGAAGCTGGAGTCGGAGAAGCCGCGGTCGCCGCCGGGACCTGCAAAGGAAGTCTAAACCAGAGGTGGGGTTGCTCCGGCAAGACCCTCCGATGCTCAAGTCAGTTCTCTGCCTCAACAAGAATGGAGTGCTCGAACGGAGAATTTAGCAGAGTTTTGAGATAAGAAATGAGCTTAGAGAATAACGTATCTGGATCCCCCTTTTTATAGGCAGAGGAGGTAACGGATTGATGGCGACGTCTGTAACCGTCTGGTCGTAGGCCGCCCATAGTCAGAGAGAATTTATTGCGAAGGGTAGTGGAGCGGAATCGTGGCTATCACCACAGCTCGCCACGTGGAATCAGTTGTGAGGAGTGGAGCAGCGTCCGTTGTCGTGACTTGCCAGCGGATGGGAGAATCGCCCGGTATCCGTTGCAGGAGGTGGAGCAGGTTCGTGGCCGTTATTGTGGCCTGCCAGGGGGTAGTGGAGCTGTGCGGAATCCGCCATAGGAAGTGGAGCAGAGCTGCGATGGTTACTGCGGCCTGTCAGGGAATGATGGAGCTGCGCGGAATCCGCCACAAGAAGTGGAGCAGGATCGTGGCCGTTATGGTGGCCTGCCAGGGGGTGCAGATCCATCGGCTGAAGTTCGACAGCGGTCGGAGTCTGACCCCCGTAGGAGTCTGGGCATGGTCTTCCTGTAATTAAAGTTAAAGGCGAAATCCGACTCCCGTAGGAGTCCGGACGGGGCTTACCAGCAGTCGTTGTTGAGGACGGAGCCCGGCTCCCATAGGAGTCCGGGCGGAGTCTGCGTACGGCTGCAGTTGTTGGCATCGAGGATGAAGCCCGGCTCCCATAAGAGTGCGGGCGAAGTCTCCCTGAATTAAAGTCAAAGGCGAAGTCCGGCTCCCGTAGGAGTCCGGACGAGACTTACCAGCGGTCGATGCTGAGGACGGAGCCCGGCTCCCGTAGGAGTCCGGGCGGAGCTGTCCTGTTGTCGATGTCGGCGGCGGAGCCCGGCTCCCGTAGGAGTCCGGGCGGAGCTGTCCTGCTCGTAACCGTTGGAGTTGTCGGTGACGGAGCCCGACTCCCATAGGAGTTCGGGCGGAGCTGTCCTGTAGTCGATGTCGGCGGCGAAGCCCGGCTCCCGTAGGAGTCCGGGCGGAGCTGTGCTGTAGTTGATGTCGGCGGCGGAGCCCGGCTTCTGTAGGAGTCCGGGCGGAGCTGTCCTATTGTTGATGTCGGCGGCGGAGCCCGACTCCCATAGGAGTCCGGGCGGAGCTGTCCCGCTCGTAACCGTTGGAGTTGTCGGTGACGGAGCCCGGCTCCCGTAGGAGTCCGGGCGGAGCTGTCCTGTAGTCGATGTCGACGGCGGAGCCCAGCTCCCGTAGGAGTCCGGGCGGAGCTGTCCTGCTCGTAACTGTTGGAGTTGTTGGTGACGGAGCCCGGCTCCCATAGGAGTCCAGGCGGAGCTGTCCTGTAGTCGATGTCGACGGCGGAGCCCGGCTCCCGTAGGAGTCCGGGCAGAGCTGTCCTGTTGTTGATGTCGGCGGCGGAGCCCGGCTCCCGTAGGAGTCCGGGCGGAGCTGTCCCGCTCGTAACCGTTGGAGTTGTCGGTGACGGAGCCCGGCTCCCGTAGGAGTCCGGGCAGAGCTGTCCTGTAGTCGATGTCGACGGCGGAGCCCGGCTCCCGTAGGAGTCCGGGCAGAGCTGTCCTGCTCGTAACTATTGGAGTTGTTGGTGACGGAGCCCGGCTCCCGTAGGAGTCCGGGCGGAGCTGTCCTGTAGTCGATGTCGGCGGTGGAGCCCGGCTCCCGTAGGAGTCCGGGCGGAGCTGTCCTGTAGTTGATGTCGGCGGCGGAGCCCGGCTCCCGTAGGAGTCCGGGCGGAGCTGTGCTGTAGCTGATGTCGGCGGTGGAGCCCGGCTTTCGTAGGAGTCCAGGCGGAGCTGTCCTGTTGTTGATGTCGGCGGCGGAGCCCGGCTCCCATAGGAGTCCGGGCGGAGCTGTCCTGTTGTTGATGTCGGCGGCAGAGCCCGGCTCCCGTAGGAGTCCGGGCGAAGCTGTCCCGCTCGTAACCGTTGGAGTTGTCGGTGACGGAGCCCGGCTCCCGTAGGAGTCCGAGCGGAGCTGTCCTGTAGTCGATTCCGCTGAGGGTTTCGACTGTGGGCATTTTATACCCAACACCAGTCCCCCTACTTCCGAGTTTGGATTTCAAACGAAGGAAGTACAGAGAGAGATGGGCACAGCCGGAACCGTCCCTTCGAATCCTGCGCACTGCCACCTCCAGATATTTTGGCATTAAATGAGCGCGTGCCGGAGTCTTTTCGAATTGGAGCGGTACGAGGGGACGCTTCGAAAATCCCGCAGGTACTCTGGCCTTGGTACGGTGCAATTATGATCCTGCCAACCGTCAGCCACTTTTAGCCGTCTGCCAGGGGGAGTGGGACACGTGTTGGATGCGGACTGGCCTGGGGGATTCGCGATCATTATGGCGCCGGATCCCAGGGTCTATTTAAACCCGTCCTCCCTCCTTTAGGCGTCCTACTCCATTCCTGAGTTTTCGCTGGTGTCTGTCTTCTCTTCAAGAGCCCTGCTTTGGTGAGCGTCTTCTCGAGCCGTAGGCGCCTCCTATTTCTCGTCCCCTAGGTCCCTCAGAGTAATATAGGTTAGTGCCAACCTTCCTCTCACCGCCTAGGGGCTTCTCCTCTCACCATTACTTTTGTGCCTCCCTCCGAGTTAGCCTTCGGTCTCTCGTTCCCCTTTCGGTCCGTCTTTTTAGGGTCCTTTAGATCCTCCCTTCGAAACTACTCAAAATGTCCTCTGGCTCTTCTGCTCCCGGCAGTTCCGAGAGTTCTTCTGCTTCAAACCCCCAGGTCCATGTCTCTACGGATGAACCCGCGTTCGGGGCTGGGCCTCGCCCGATTTTCGCACCAGGCGTTATTCCATGTTCGACGACTTCGGAGGAACTCCTTCTGATAAGGGTTCGGTATGGGGTTCCTCCGGAGTACGATCTGGAGCTACCTGGCCCCTCTGACCAGGCCAGCACTCCTCCTCCCGGTCGCTTCTGTTTGTATCAGGAAGCGTTCCGCATCGGACTCCAGCTTTCGCTTCCTGCCTTTGTCGCTGCCTTCTTCCGCTTCTTGGACATCTCTCTCGCTTCCGTGGCCCCGAACTCCTTTAGGTTTCTGATAGGGTTTCTCTCCCTCTGCCACATAGTCGAGGTTCAGCTGTCCCTCTCCTTGTTTAGGCATTTTTATACCTTCAAACGCCATCCTTCGGCGAAGGACTGGTGGTACTTCTCCCCCCAGTTCAGTAAGAAGGGGTTGCTGAAGGGCGCCCCTTCTTCGATTCACAATTGGAAGGGGAAATACCTCTTCGTCCACTGCCCGACCTTAGAACTGGGCCTGCCCCCTTGGGGTTCTCTGAGGGATTCCGTCCGTCGGGCTCCCAGCCTGGGGGAGGACGACCTCCAGGCCGCCCAGAAGCTTCTAACTTATCCCGCTCCTTCCCTTCCTAATCTTCTGAGGGAGCAGCTTCTTTTCAACATCGGCCTGAGCCCTCAGGATCCAGCGAGTATTCATCTTATCTTTTCTTTTCTTGCCTTCCTCTTCTTCTTCTCTTTACCTCTTTTTCCTTCCCACTCTCTTCTTTTTCTTTCTTTCTTCTTTTCTTTCTTTTTTTTTTTTTTGACTCTTTTTTTATCGGTGTTGCTTCTTTTTCCCTTTTTTCTTCTTTCTTCTCTTTTTTTCTTTTCTCATCATTTTTTTTTTTTTAGCAATGGACGCCGAAGCAACGCGGATGCTCGCCAGGGGCATGAGAGCTCAGAAGAGAAAGGGCGCGGCGGCCTCCGGATCGGCGAAGAGGGCCAGGGCGGAGGAGACGAGCTTGGCTGCGCCCGTCCAGGTGGCCCCGGCCATCGACATTCCTTCAGATGCCGAGCCAGTGGCTCCCCGGGCTTCCTCGAGGAGCCCGCCGACTGGGGCCCTCGCTCCGGGGGTTCGCCCCATGGAGGTGCCCGCCGCGGGGAGGAGGAGGAAATCGATGGCTCGTAGGGCGAGTAGCCACCGAGCTGCTGCAGACGAGTCCGTCTGCTCCGAGGAGGGATCGGAGAACCCCTTCAATGATAGGGACTTGATCAGGCGGCTGCTCGACGGCTGCATCCTGTTCGACATCGTGGAGAGGATCGACCGCGCCGGTCCTGAGCAGCGGGCTTGGGACTCTTTGGGGTCCTTCCTCGAGGTAAGCGGACATTTATTTACACGGTCACTCAGTCTTTGTCGTAATTCTCTATCCGTCCTTGCAGATTGGGCACCAGCTCTTCGCCTATGTCGAGGCGACGAGCCGCATGAGGAGGGACCTCTTTCAGGCGGAGGAACGCTACCAAGCCGAGGTTGCTCGCCTCCAAGCGAAGACGGCCGAAGTAGTCGCCCTCCAAGAGGCCCTGGAAAGAGAAAGGCAAGCCCGGGAAGAGGAGAGACGGATCTTGGAGGAGTCGGTGAGGAAGGTGGAGGCCGAGGTCGCCCATTTGGTCGAGCAAACTCCGGTCCTGGTCTTAGAGGCCAGGGCCCTTGCGGTGGAGGAATTCAAGGCCTCCGCGGAGATGAGGGACCTGAATGTCCAGTTCGGCCAAGAGGCGTTCACCAAGGGGTTCGAGCTCTGCCAAGAGAAGGTGGCCAGCAAATACCCCGAACTCGATCTCGGCTTTCTTGAGGAGTCTGAAGACGAGGCCGGCCCCTCATCCGCCGCCACCGCGGTCGCACCCCCCACACCGAGTTCTCCACCTCCTGCCCCTGAGGTCTGAGACCTCTGATCTTGTGCCCTTATTTTGTCGCCATATTTCCTTTCTATTTGTCTTCAAAATTATTCAATCAATAAAGTCGAATTTCTTGTTGTGGATGGCTTCTCCTTCCCCCTCCTCCTTCTTTCTGCTTTTCTTCTTGTAATGAGTCGATCTTTGATGCTTGCATCTTCCGATGGCAGTGCCCTACTGAAGCACTCCCCTTGCCCCTGGGGGTCCCGCTGAAATCAACAATCCAGCGGTTGAAAAAGGAGGTCCTTCACCTGACGAAGAAGTTAAAGAAGACGGAAGGCGAGCTCCGCAAATCAAGAGAAGGCCATTCTGAAGCCGCCGCTGAGGCCGCCCACTTTCAGAGTCTCCATGTGAAGGCGATCATGGATTACAGCCGGAGGAAGGCGAACTTCATGAAGGAGCTCGAGGAATGCAAGAAGAGCACCAGCGATCGAATTTGGGCTCAAGAAGCCAGGATCAGTGCCCTTAAGGTGGAACTGTCAGCTGCGAAGAGGAAGATCGGCCAGTTGGAAGGAAACTCATCCCGGCTCTTGGCCCGGGTCGATGATGGACAGAAGTGGTCGCAGAAGATCTCCGACCTTCAAAAGCAGCTCCAAGACATCGAGATGAGCCACGACGTGCAGCGGGCCAGCTGGCGCCGGCAAGTGGAAGAGTATAAAGGAAGATTCCGGATGGTGGCTGACGAGGTCGTCCGTCTCCAGAGGCAGCTGACTAATAGGGCGCAGCTTACTTCCGCCCAAGATTTCGAAGAGCTCCAAGCCCTGAGAGGCACTGTTGAAGGGATTTCTGTCTCCCTCGGGGAGAAGACAGCCGAGCTGCAACAAGTGAAGATCCAACTGGCACTTGAGCGGCAGGCCATCGCAGACGCGGAGGCGGAGTCTGAAGTTTTGCGGAAGTGGCATCGAGAAGCGGAGGCTGAGAGCCAGCAACTTCGTCGGGCGCTCCAGGACGCGCTGCGGAAGAGGGAAGAACTAGAAGAAGTAATAGAGAGCCTGAGGCAGTCCTGGTTGAGGGATGGAGTAGATAACCCTAGGTCGGAGGGAGCAGGGCCTCCTTAGAGCTCTTTTGTCTTTATGTCTTATCATGTAGTTACTTCCTTTTTGTCATTTTGTCCTTCTTTCCTTGGCCGTCCCGGCCTTGTAGTGTGTATATCGGAAATGGAAAGAAGAGCATTTTGTGTTACCTCATCCATGCGTCGCATTGATATTGTTGTCTGCTGAACCTTTCTTGTCGTTTGACTTGTTTGATGTAGACGTCGTCGGGGGGTGGGGGCTTTTTCTCTTCATCCGATCTTGTTAGGCGGCCGGGTTTCGCCACCATTAACCCCCGCTGCAGAAGTCGTGGATGGAGCCCGGCTCCCGTAGGAGTCCGGGCGAAGTCTTCCTTGTAGGCGGAACCCGGCTCCCGTAGGAGTCCGGGCGAAGTCTTCCTTGTAGGCGGAACCCGGCTCCCGCAGGAGTCCGGGTGGAGTCTTCCTTGTAGGCAGAACCCGACTCCCGTAGGAGTCCGGGTGGAGTCCTCCTTGTAGGCGGAACCCGGCTCCCGTAGGAGTCCGGGTGGAGTCCTCCTTGTAGGCCGAACCCGGCTCCCGTAGGAGTCCGGGTGGAGTCCTCCTTGTAGGCGGAACCCGGCTCCCGTAGGAGTCCGGGTGGAGTCCTCCTTGTAGGCGGAACCCGGCTCCCGTAGGAGTCCGGGTGGAGTCCTCCTTGTAGGCGGAACCCGGCTCCCGTAGGAGTCCGGGTGAAGTCTTCCTTGTAGGCGGAACCCGGCTCCCGTAGGAGCCCGGGTGAAGTCTTCCTTGTAGGCGGAACCCGGCTCCCGTAGGAGCCCGGGTGAAGTCTTCCTTGTAGGCGGAACCCGGCTCCCGTAGCAGTCCGGATGAAGTCTTCCTTGTAGGTGGAACCCGGCTCCCGTAGGAGTCCGGGTGAAGTCTTCCTTGTAGGCGAAACCCGGCTCCCGTAGGAGTCCGGGTGAAGTCTTCCTTGTAGGCGGAATCCGGCTCCCGTAGGAGCCCGGGTGAAGTCTTCCTTGTAGGCGGAACCCGGCTCCCGTAGGAGTCCGGGTGAAGTCTTCCTTGTAGGCGGAACCCGGCTCCCGTAGGAGTCCGGGTGAAATCTTCTTTGTAGGCGGAACCCGGCTCCCGTAGGAGTCCGGGTGAAGTCTTCCCTGGCGTTGGGACCCGGCTCCCATAGGAGTCCGGGTGAAGTCTTCTTTGGCATTGGAACCCGGCTCCCGTAGGAGTCCGGGTGAAGTCTTCCTTGGCGTTGGAACCCGGCTCCCATAGGAGTCCGGGTGAAGTCTTCCTTGGCGTCGGGACCCGGCTCCCGTAGGAGTCCGGGTGAAGTCTTCCTTGGCGTTGAAACCCGACTCCCGTAGGAGTCCAGGCCTTCCATTTTGCTCGAGCCGGCGTGAGGTTCTCCTCTCGTTACCAGCCTGGCTTGTGGGGGCGCGTTAGGGCGCTGTAAGGCCTCTCCCCCATCCGGTCTAAAAGAACCGGGCCTTCGACTTTGCTCATGTCAGGATGAGGCTCTCCTCCTGTTCCTGACATGGCTGTGGGGGCACATTAGGGCGTTGTAAGGCCTCTTCCCCCATCCGGTCTAAAAGAACCGGGCCTTTGACTTTGCTCAAGTTAGGGCGAAGTTTTCCTCCTGTCCCTAACAGGGCTGTGGGGGCACATTAGGGCGTTGTAAGGCCTCTCCCCCCATCCGGTCTAAAAGAACCGGGCCTTTGACTTTGCTCAAGTTAAGGCGAGGTTCTCCTCCTATCCCTAACAGGGCTGTGGGGGCACATTAGGGCGTTGTAAGGCCTCTCCCCCCATCCGGTCTAAAAGAACCGGGCCTTTGACTTCGCTCATGTCAGGACGAGGTTCTCCTTCTGTTCCTGACATGGCTGTGGTTTTTGGAGGGGTCGTATCCAGTCGTAACAAATCCATGCCAGGTGGGAAGAGCACGTTAGGTAGAAAGAAAATTAGATTCAAGGCGAAATCGTAAGTGATACATTTACAGTTTTCCCGCTCCTCCTTGAGGCCCTCCGGTGATGGAGTCGATGGTCCCGATGGGAGGCCGGTCCCCGGGTTGCTCCTCCCTTTTCTGCGGTTCAGGCTGTGGGAGGGCTCTTGGCCGGTCTCCTCTACCCTCAGGCCTACGGCGGATGAATCTGTCGAGTCGACCTCGCCGAATGAGCTCCTCGATCTCGTCCTGGAGCTGGATGCATTCTTCGGTGTCGTGGCCGTGGTCGCGGTGATAGAGGCAGAACTTGTTGGGGTTGCGCTTCCCGGGATGTGTGCACATCCTCTCCGGCCTAGGGAGCTGCTCCCTGACCTCCATTAATACCTGGGCCTTCGAGCCCGCGGTCCGGGCTTCTCTGCCTGCGTGCCCGGGGTGGAGTATGGGCGCGCTTATGCCCAGGAGGGGATCGGGAATGCGGCCGGGCTTCCTTTGGCCTTTTCTCAGCTGCGGGCTTACTCGAATCTCCCGCTTGACGCTCCCTTGCTGTCTCTTCGTCCTTCATTTTGAAGGCTTCTTTCGCTCGGGCGTATCCTTCAGCCCGAGCTAGTAAATCGGCAAAATCCCTGGGGTACTTCTTCTCCAGGGAGTACAAAAGATCATTCTTCTGAAGGCCACCTTTCAGGGCGGCCATGGCCACTGATTGGTCCAAGTTCCGGACCTCCAACGCCGCGATGTTAAAGCGGTTGACGTAGGCCCGTATGGACTCCCCTTCCCTCTGCTTGATGTTGATGAGGGACTCCGAACCCTTCCGAGGACGCCGGCTGCTGACAAAATGGGCCACAAATTGGTGGCTCATTTGATCGAAGGAAAAGATGGTACCCGGCTTCAAAGCCGAGTACCAGTTCCTCGCTGCTCCCTTCAAAGTAGACGGGAAAGCCCGGCATAAGATGGTGTCAGGAGCACCGTGAAGCAGCATCATCATTCGGAAGGCCTCCAGATGATCAACCAGGTCCGAAGTCCCGTCGTAGCTTTCGAACTGGGGAAGCTTGAAGTTTGGCGGGATCGGTTCCTGCATAATCATTTGGGAGAAGGGAGGGTCAGTGCAAATATCCTCACCATAAGCGGGGGGCGCGTGGCGGAGTTCTTCAATCCGCCGGTTCATCTCCTAGAGCCTCCGGTCCAGGAAATCCTCTCGACTTCGAGTCTCGAGGGTCCTTTGGCAGAACGGGGGCAGGAATCTTCCAGGGGTGGAGTCGTGGTCCGATTGAGGGCTCTCTATCCTCGGATTTGTTTTTCCAGGAAGGACGGGGCGGCTGGCCCAGGTGGCCCGCCCCGCCGCCGGGTTCTGGCATTCTGGCGATGCCCTTTCCGGGTGCGCTGACGCCTGCGGTTGCTGCTGCTGCATTGCTTGCACAGCTTCGACGAGGCCTCTGACCTGCTGTGCCAGCAAGTCAAATTGCTCCGCGCCGACCGCCGCCGCTGGAGGGGGAGGAGGAGGAGGCTGAGAAACTGGAGGGGAGGCTGGAGCCTGAGATCTGGCCGCGGAGGCCGTGGACCGTCGGGTGGACGCCTTGCGCGGAGGCATCGAGTGTCGATCTCGCGGGGGAAGATTAGGAGTGGGTGACGGGGAGACGGTCGGAGACGGCTCCGTTGAACACTCCTTTAAGAACAAGGGTGTTGCGAAGACACAGCCCCTTCCTCTAGCGCCAATCCTGTTGGTGCAAAAATCTGCTTGCGCCGGAGAAGCTAGAGTCGGAGAAGCCGCGGTCGCCGCCGGGACCTGCAAAGAAAGTCTAAACCGGAGGTGGGGTTGCTCCGGCAAGACCCTCCGACGCTCAAGTCAGTTCTCTGCCTCAACAAGAATGGAGTGCTCGAACGGAGAATTTAGCAGAGTTTTGAGATAAGAAATGAGCTTAGAGAATAACGTATCTGGATCCTCCTTTTTATAGACGGAGGAGGTAACGGATTGATGGCGACGTCTGTAACCGTCTGGTCGTAGGTCGCCCATAGTCAGGGGGAATTTATTGCGAAGGGTAGTGGAGCGGAATCGTGGCTATCACCGTAGCTCGCCACGTGGAATCAGTTGCGAGGAGTGGAGCAGCGTCCGTTGTCGTGACTTGCCAGCGGATGGGAGAATCGCCCGGTATCCGTCGCAGGAGGTGGAGCAGGTTCGTGGCCGTTATTGTGGCCTGCCAGGGGGTAGTGGAGCTGTGCGGAATCCGTCACAGGAAGTGGAGCAGAGCTGCGATGGTTACTGCGGCCTGTCAGAGAATGATGGAGCTGCACGGAATCCGCCACAGGAAGTGGAGCAGGATCGTGGCCGTTATGGTGGCCTGCCAGGGGGTGCAGATCCATTGGCTGAAGTTCGGCAGCGGTCGGAGTCCGGCCCCCGTAGGAGTCCGGGCGTGGTCTTCCTGTAATTAAAGTTAAAGGCGAAGTCCGGCTCCCGTAGGAGTCCGGACGGGGCTTACCAGCAGTCGTTATTGAGGACGGAGCTCGGCTCCCATAGGAGTCCGGGCGGAGTCTGCGTGCGGCTGCAGTTGTTGGCGTCGAGGATGAAGCCCGGCTCCCATAAGAGTACGGGCGAAGTCTCCCTGCAATTAAAGTCAAAGGCGAAGTCCGGCTCCCGTAGGAGTCCGGACGAGACTTACCAGCGGTCGATGCTGAGGACGGAGCCCGACTCCCGTAGGAGTCCGGGCGGAGCTGTCCTGTTGTCGATGTCGGCGGCGGAGCCCGGCTCCCGTAGGAGTCCGGACGGAGCTGTCCTGCTCGTAACCGTTGGAGTTGTCGGTGACGGAGCCCGGCTCCCGTAGGAGTCCGGGCGGAGCTGTCCTGTAGTCGATGTCGGCGGCGGAGCCCGGCTCCCGTAGGAGTCCGGACGGAGCTGTACTGTAGTTGATGTCGGCGGCGGAGCCCGGCTTCCGTAGGAGTCCGGGCGGAGCTGTCCTGTTGTTGATGTCGGCGGCGGAGCCCGGCTCCCGTAGGAGTCCGGGCAGAGCTGTCCCGCTCGTAACCGTTGGAGTTGTCGGTGACGGAGCCCGGCTCCCGTAGGAGTCCGGGCGGAGCTGTCCTGTAGTCGATGTCGACGGTGGAGCCCGGCTCCCGTAGGAGTCCGGGCGGAGCTGTCCTGCTCGTAACTGTTGGAGTTGTTGGTGACGGAGCCCGGCTCCCGTAGGAGTCCGGGCGGAGCTGTCCTGTAGTCGATGTCGACGGCGGAGCCCGGCTCCCGTAGGGGTCCGGACGGAGCTGTCCTGTTGTTGATGTCGGCGGCGGAGCTCGGCTCCCGTAGGAGTCCGGGCGGAGCTGTCCCGCTCGTAACCGTTGGAGTTGTCGGTGACGGAGCCCGGCTCCCGTAGGAGTCCGGGCGGAGCTGTCCTGTAGTCGATGTCGACGGCAGAGCCCGGCTCCCGTAGGAGTCCGGACGGAGCTGTCTTGCTCGTAACTGTTGGAGTTATTGGTGACGGAGCCCGGCTCCCGTAGGAGTCCGGGCGGAGCTGTCCTGTAGTCGATGTTGGCGGCGGAGCCCGGCTCCCGTAGGAGTCCGGGCGGAGCTGTCCTGTAGTTGATGTCTGCGGCGGAGCCCGGCTCCCGTAGGAGTCCGGACGGAGCTGTGCTGTAGCTGATGTCGGCGGCGGAGCCCGGCTTCCGTAGGAGTCCGGGCGGAGTTGTCCTGTTGTTGATGTCGGCGGCGGAGCCCGGCTCCCGTAGGAGTCCGGACGGAGCTGTCCTGTTGTTGATGTCGGTGGCAGAGCCCGGCTCTCGTAGGAGTCTGGACAGAGCTGTCCTATAGTCGATTTTGCTGAAGATTTTGGCTGTGGGCATTTTATATCCAACACACCCTATTTATTAACAGCTTAAAGCGGCCCACATGAAGCTCCCCGACCCGCTGGGACGATAGGATACCAACTTCCGTAAAAATTCCGCTTCGTGGACGTCGGTAGAGCGGTAGTTGGTTTTCCATGCGCAAACGAGCGGAGGCGAACAGTAGTTAGTTTTCTATGAGCAAACGAACCGTGCGGTTCGGCTCGGCTCCACAAACAGCTCGCTCAGGCCCGTCCAGAGGCGAGCCAAATCTGAAGCCCCCAAACTAGTTGGAGCAGACCGGAATGGGGGGATTGCCTCGGGACCGAATCGGTTCACCCGGTTTTTAGATGACGTAACGTACGACGATTCGACTGGGAACGTAACGGAGACTTTGTATTGCGTTTCCCGGACCACAACGAGGCACAATCCCAGCAGAAGGCTTGACGAGGAGGCTCTCTCTTTCTCTCTCTCTCTTCGGACGAAAAGAGGAAGAATTCGAGAGGAGAGGAAAGGGGCAAGAAATCTATCGTCTTTTCCGAATCGAAAGGTCCGTAATTCTTGTTCCGATCCTTCGATTCTTTGTGCTTATCGTTCCCTCGAGCTTGTCATGGTTTAGAATGCCGATCTTTGTGTGCTTTCTTGTTTTTGTTCGTTGTCTATTGAGCTTAGTTTAGATGAGGAACTTGTTATGATGATAGTTAGCTGGAGGATTAGGTTTGTGTTTGGGATTGATGGGAATTATTGCAATCAATTGCTTCTTTTGGGAAGGAATTCTGAATTTGTAGATCTTTTTAGGGCATGAGCTTGGTTTGAGGTCTAATTTGCTGATCCCGGAAGGCGGGTTTCCTTTTGAATAGAAATTGTGGCGTTTTCTACGAGGAATTGGAGCAGAAGGCAAAGGGAAGAGGGTTCTCGGAATTATTTTTGTGGGTTTGGAAAGAGAGTGATTTCTTGGCAGGTAATTCGTTAAAGCTGAGACTTTGGCATTAGATTGAAGGATTCTGTGTGGATTTGGATGCTTCTGGAATGTTGTCGGGGGAGAACAATTCAATCTTGTTGTAGAATAAGATAAGAATGTGTAGCTCTGATGTTTTCTCTCAGAATTGGAGCACAGTATCAATCGTCGTACACTTCCAAAAGTGGTCACACAGATGGAAATGTTTCACCTTTGATATCAGCATTCTATTGGCAAAAGGAGAAGTTGACCGCTAAAGACAAGGTGACTAAAGATCAACTTTTGTTTTAAAGAGCTCTAGAACTGAAAAAAACAATGGAATCGATGGCATCCTGGAATGGGTTTGGGATAAGAATTAACATCCTTTGTTGAGTCAGTTGTATTGCCTGCTGCCACCTGGAGAAGTGTCTATAGCTTGTCTAGTTTAAATTTGCACAATCAAAGCTTCTTTTTACATTCTATGTGTTGTCAAAGAATTGTGTATATATCGTACTTGTGGACTGCTTTGCTTTGATTGTCTCATCTCCTGATTTAGATCTTTTTATTGGCATGTAACTTATATTTGATATACAGCTATCATTATTTTGATGGATCCAAATATATATTGTCAACAACTTCATGATTATTTGTTTGTGGGGCTATGATTTTCTATAATTACTTCATATAATATATAAACAGATTATTCACTTTCTAAAGTGGAAGATAATGTTGGTTCATGTTTTTCTGCAGTGATGGCATCCTCTTCAGATTCATGGTTGAGGGAGTTAAATGAAGCCTCCAAGCTCGCTGATGATATCAGTGCCATGATTTCTGAAAGGGGCTCTTTGCCTCCATCAGGGCCAGATACCCAACGTCATACATCTGCTATTCGGAGGAAGATAACAATTCTTGGGACTAAATTGGATAGTTTGGAGTCCCTGCTCTCCAAGCTTCCTAGTAAACAGCCAATGTGTGTGAAACATTGTTCTACAAATCTCTTGATTTGATACAATTGCATATGCTTTCTTAGAGTCTCTAATAGGATGTTATATGTTTATTTGGTGTACATCGATTCATTAATATTATGAATTAGATAAGATTCTAGGCTGCATTCCTTTTAGATTTACTTTGATTGTGGAGGAAGCGAGCCATTTGGATGTAGCTTTAAATTTATCATGATTTAGTAAATATTGTTACTTGGCTTCTGAATGTGTAGAAAATTTTCTTAATGGTGTGATCATAGATTACTTGATAGGGTATACCAGGTTTGAAGAAATTGAGTTATGTCCTCATCGGCCTATTGATTGCTTATTGATGTACCTAGTCAGATGGCACCGACGCTCCATTTTATGTGGTGTATCTGGGTATGCTTTTGTAGCCTTTCCAGTTATTAGTATAACACTAGTGTTTCATGAGCCTTTTTCTTTCATTCTAATTGATGATAATTATGAATTGTAAAAGGCAAATGAATATTACTATCATGCAAGGACCGCCAAATCGGAATTGGACCCCATGCCGACTAACTGGCGGTACGGTTCGGTATGATGAGTCCATACTAGGCCGAACCGACAGGCCAAAGAAGGGGAGAGGGAGAAGAAAGAGGAAGAGAGAGAGGGGGGAGAGAAGGAGAGGGAGAGGAAGGGAGGGCTTCTGGTGGGAAAGAAAGAGGAAGAGAGGGGGGAGAGAAGGAGAGGGAGAGGAAGAGAGGGCCTTTGGTGGCCGTCGGAGGCCATCTGAGCTCTTGTCGAGCACGATAAGAGTGGAGGGAGGGAAGGAGAGAGAGAGAGGAAGATCCTTATTGGATGTCTGGAGGTCGTTGGAGGCCTTTGGACGAACGGCGATGCCACCGCGATGTCTTCGACGGTCGGTGAGCTAGCGTCGAGCGACCTGAGGGCAGCTGAGTCCGGAAGAGGGTCTCTATCCTCCAGTGCGAAACAGGGGTTCGTTCCTGTTTCATTTTTTTTTGGCTTTTATCACATGAAGTCGGCAACGCAGATGTCGACTTCGCCATAGTTTATTTATTTTTTTATAATTTTGATTGAAGTCAGAAATGCGATAAAATATGACGAAGTCAGCATCTGCATTGCTGACTTCACGTGATAAAAGACAAAAAAGCAAAATAGAGGCGAACCCATATTTCGCACTGGAGGAGTGTAGAGGCCCTCCTTCAGTCTCGGCCACCCTCAGGTCCCTCGGTGCTAGCTCACCAGTTGTGGGAGATGTCACAGTGACGTTGCTATCTGTTCAAAGACTGTCTCTTCCTCTCTCCCTCCTCTCCCCCCTTTCTCTCTCTTCCTTTCTTTCTTCTTCCTCCCTTCGAGACGGCCACTGTGCCGTTTTGTATGTCGGAACCAGACCGATTTTCCATTGGTATGGTTCAGGCGCTGAACCGTCCAATTCGAGATGGTTCGGAGAACGACGCAATCATGTGTATGTTTTCCTTTGATACAATAAACTGTTCAAGTCATCGTGAAAAAAAGGGAATGGAATATAAAAGTTTCATTGGTGTTCAGTAACTTTTGTCCCTTTGCTGCTTTTCACCAAATATGCTTTACTTTACATAATTTTAGATATTTACTTTTGTCAAGCACTAAAGTTTCAACTGCAAGCTTTTAGATCGTGATATAGAATTTTGGTGCGTTTAATATGGTACAAATATAATAATTGTATTACAAGAGGGATAACCCTCCTCCTCTATCTCACAAGTCATAGCTAAAGACATTTTAATATCCTAGCCTGCTTCTAAAGCTCATCTATGTAACTATTTCCTATCGAGTTATTAAGCAAGTAGTTGAACTTATAGATGTACTAAATCAGGTTTTAAGCTCACATGGAAGGCCAACAAAGTCAAGGATGTATTGGGCATTGTGGAGAGATTCGCACTAACCTTACATCTCAAATGTTTTTCCACACTTGAAGGAGTTTAGTAACTATGCCTTCGAAAGCCCTTCTCTTTCCTCTCAATCTCATAACTCACACATTTGTTGTAATGGCCCATCCTGCTTCTAAAGGTTAGCTTAGTAATTATTTTTCTTTGAAGTAACTAAGCAAGTAGTTGAGATTGTAAATGTTCTAAATCAGGTTTCAAGGATGATATTGAAGGCGAATAGTTGTTAAAATGGTATAGAACCTTGTGGAGATCCTCACGGACATCCTATGTCTAATTTTCTTCTCTTCACATGAAGGAGTTTGTTTTTATTAACTATGCTTTATAAATCTCAAGTTTCTTAACCTGCAATCTCCCAAGGTTTTTGATAGTTGGGCACTACAAAATGTCATCACCTCCTAGTACTCAAAAACTTGAAGGTATCCTTCCAAGACAACTCATTTCGATAGAATTACACCATTGTTACCATGTCTGAATTATTTAATGATACCTATTTTGATTGTAACAACCTTAGTGTCACCTAAAAAAGCTAGCCAGAAGATGTTATTTCGGTTTCTTGGTTCTATATAAGTATCCAAGATCTACAATACATAGCCGATGTGGGATTAAACATATTCCTCTATGGGTCCTAATATACTCCCTCCATTTAAGCATTGATGTCATCATCAAGCGAAAAATCCAAATCCATTCAAATCCAATCACAAGTACCACAAAACCAAACACAAATACTATAATCAGCCCATGGCCAACTCAATTAGGCCCGTGCTATGGTGTTCTCTGGTCCACATAGGCCATGGCCATTGGTTGGGTCTACTATGATACTACTTTTTCAACCTAGGACCTCATCTGCCCCTATGCGTAGCCAATGTGTGTCTGAACACATGCCCGCATAGGTCCTTATATGAAGAAAAAAAAAGGTTCCTACAATATGTAACCTAATCAATTCCCTTACCCTTTCAGTAGCTACTTATCTGTCGAAATTTTCCACCACCTAGTCCTAATTATGCATGCAACACTATCTATTTTCTAGATTCCAAAAGAAATATCGTCTTCGCCTCCTGCTGGGCACTTTAATACACAATTCTCCACTCGACAAACACATGCACACCTCCCAAAGAACTCTTATGATAGTTGGCATGAAGCCAAGTAACATGGTAAAAAAATGTAGGAGAAATTTGAGATAAAGTCGTCGCCAATTTGAAAGGGGAAAAAGAAAGCAACAATTTATCTTGCATTCACTACAAGTAGGTAGCAGCTCATATTTCTGCTAGGGTTGAAACCTTTTAAACCTTTTATAATGTTTATATGTATGACATCTTATGTTTGCTGAACATCTTGCTGGTGAAAGGAGATGCCCATGACAACTAATTTTTTATTTTGACCAATATTATTAGAAAGCATTTTTCAAAGTGGCAAGGGCTTGAAATGGAGGGGGTCTTCTTTCATTAGAAGTATCTTCAAGACTTACCTTAATTTTTTAGTTTATGGGAAAAAATTGTGAAAAATTACCTATTTGTTCTATGTGGATGATTCTTGTATTAATATTGAATTTGACCATAATGAAATTAAGAAATTTAATGGGGGATTCATGCATGAAAAAGACTGGGTAGATTAGAGACATATGTTGATAAACCAAGTGCAAGATCTTTTTTGTAGTTTTACATTCCATATTAAAAAAAAATTATGGCTAGAGCTTTAGGAGTCAGGTAGCAACTTGGAAGCTGAAAGTATTTAGGAGTGGTGCTTGATTGAGAAGAGATGACTTAGGTGGGCCGTATGAGTTATGACAAAAGGTATAGTAAGCTGGAAGTGAACCTTTTTTGGAGGCCAGTGTGGAGGTGTTAATTCAGTTGGTTTATCAAGCACAAGCTCTTTAAAATGGCTGCATGTCATATTTTTACAGATTGAAGAAGATGAGAGATTTCTTTTGGAAGCATGTTGTTCAAAGGGGTGAAGTTATTTAGATGTAGTAGTTTGAAATATTCCTCAAGGAGATCATCATTGATTTCCCCGTGGAAACTCCAAATGACCTGTCCCTCAAACAAGAGAAAGCATTGGCTACAAGCATGACTTCATCGGAAATCTGAAAGATGTAAGGAAATGGTAAGAATCTTTATTTCTTGCGAAAATTGTAGAGAATATGGTCATGAGTTGTTAATAAATATAAAAATTACAGTTTGAGAGGAAGAAGTATCTGAATTGTACAATTTAGAAGATTTGGTGCTGAGAAATGACTTGGTTTTTAGGAGTATGTGGTTCATCAAATATTTTAAGAAAGTTATGCAAGAAATTAAGAGTTTAAAAGATGTGCTCCAACAAAATAAATGCTAAACCTGAAATTTTAAAGGTTAGTGCATTAGAAAATAAAAAAGAAGTTTTAAAGGTCTGAAAAAGTTAATTTGGAAGTATCCTGTAATAGGATTCAATGCAGGACATGGTGGGATCATGAGGTATGACATTGGAAGGATTGGGATTGTAAGGAGTTGGTAGAGCCAAAGTTTGAAGTTTCAGGTGAAACTTTCAGGCTTCAGTCAAAATTGATCAGAAACTGGCCGATTTTTTGGTTCGACCAGTTTCGGCTGAAACCGACCGCAATTCTTCTATTCCTTTTCTATTTGTTTAATATATATATGTTTAATATTTTTAATGTTTTATTTAAATCTATTATTTTAAATGACTAAACATCTAATGTTTAGTTATTATTGGCTTATTCCTCTTGATTATTCCTTAATATCATATAATCTTGTTGTTGTTACATCAAGTTGTGATTAGCAATTACTAATTAATTCAATTGGCACTTCGTAGTTGGAAGAAAAGTGTGCAGATAGAAAGCTTTCATTTTAAAGCTTCAGCCCTTTGTGACAAATTAGGAGGTAATCTTTGGGGGAAGATCAGGATCATTTGCATTACCACATGTCCTCGCTTTTCTATTTTTCTTCATATCTAGGTTGTGGGAAAGGACGAACAAAGTTCATTCCTCTCCCACTCAGAGAGTGATATGAAATTAGGAAGCTTGAGCTAATCTCATCTCCCAAATCCTATTCCTCCATCATCGACAACAGTGGCATTGCACCAGGTTGAGTAATTATCCTCCATTATCAACTTAGTAAGAGGTATACAGGGCAGTTATTTTATTTTCTATTTTCAAAAATGATTTACCCAATAAGAGGTATGGAGTAATTATCCTCCATTATGCTATGTTCTTTTTTTTTTTTGGATAAATCTTTTTTGAAAAAGAAAAACTAAGTTATGATTTTTGATACATATTCTTAAAAACAGCTAAGGTGTAATTCTTTCTCGAAATAAAATGAAATGGTGAAATGAAATTGTTTTTTAATTAGCCAAGAATTTTCTTGTTTACATGGACCCATGGTTTATTGAAGTTAAAAGTTTAGGCAAAGTTTATTATATTGCAAAATTAGAGCTCATATGAGAAATCACAAAAATAGAGAATTGTAGAAAATTATAAAATGTTAGATGAAAGCATAAGAAAACTATATATATTTAATGCATTATGCATTAGTGCAGTTTAATTTCAGCTAGAAATTATCCAAACTGGAAAAGTTATGATATTTAAAATCAAATGATGCAGAATTACTCGTCTTTTATTGTTGTTAACTTCTATTTTTTTTTCCTGACTTAGACCAAGACTCTAAAACTCGGAGCAAAACTGCCAAAAGCAAAATCGAAACTAATTTGTTAAACCTTGGGTAGAGCAATTACATATAAGTCTTCCTGAAGTTGAAATATTTTTCATAAAGGTTTTAAAAGACTATTAGGTAGCAGAGGGGCAGCTAGGGACCACCCAGTGGCTAGTCAGGAAAGAATAAAAAGGGAAAAATGGAGGAAAAAAAAGGAGGGGAAAAATCACTTACCTCTTCCGCTGCCTCATGTTGCAACTGCTGGCACCACTGTTGCAACTGGCTGCAAGTGGGTCATTCATTAAACCCACTAAATGGATGTGGGTTGGCCATCCCAAGTGGGCACCTAAAACTTGGAAGGCTGCCCAAGCTCTTGCAAGGCTGTGATGTCCATATATGTAGCCTACACTTATGCAAGGCGCCCATAAGGCCTCACCATCTAAGGCAAATACCTAGATGGCCACATGGGCCTAGTTTTAGCACCATGTTGGCAACCAATGAAGGAATTTGAGCAGTGCTAAAATGTAAAAAAAAGTTTATGGTGAAAACAAATTCCTTAATGCTGTAAGGATATTGAATATATGTATTTTTTGACTTTAAATTTTTCAGCTTTTATTCTGGAAATTTGCTGGAAGATGTTTCGTGATTAAACTTAGAGTGTTATATCACAGGCATTGCAATATAAAGGCACACCCATCAGGAGAAGGCAGTAAAGCACAAAAGCCGTGATTTTAAGTTCACCCAAAACTCTTAAATGTAATCATCTCCATATCCTACGAAACTAGGACCAGTCTTAAATTTTTGGCCAAAACTAAATTATGAGTCAAATTATTGTGTATATCAGCTATCCATGTCAATGTTTGTCATTTCTGTATTTCTTTCAATCTTGGAAGCATTTCCTCTAAAAGATTAAATAAATTTTTTGCAGATGTTTAGAATATTTGAAATGTTATGATTCAAGGAGATGTTTATAAGACTTAAGTTTCTGACATAAGTATGGTTATTCAGAAGCTTAAATCTCATAGGTGTCTTGATTGTCTTCTGTTAGATTGCCATCAAATAATAAAATGATATGCAAGTATTAATAGTCATGACTTTTTAATGATATGTGTTTTAAAAATTATCTTTGATTGTCATGGTGCAAAATATATGAAATGACACATTCAAAGGCCCAAAGCAAAGTTATGCCCATTAAATGATTGTTTAACATATTTTCTTGCATTATTTAATTTTTATTTATTCTTTCTATTTTTAAAAAATTCTGATGGTTTTTATAATTTTCTACTGGAACTAGCAAAGTTGAAGTTATTACTGAATTTAAAACTTAAAACTAATTTTTTGGATGTTGGACAAAGCTTTTCAAGAGATTTTGGAACAAATTGTTCCAGTGGTTAGGGAGTTGTTATGTTGGATGCACAGTAGCTGTTTGGTGTGTAATCAACCCAAAAGACATGCTTACCTTAAAATCGGAAGAAAGAAGGTTGATAAGGAAGTATAGGAGATGTTTTTTTTTTACACTTTCCTAGTCCACATTTGGCTAAAGTCCTTACCTTTGTGTCTCAAGCTTAGGGCAGTCTCGATATCGGTTACTGAGCCTTTTTTGAATCCAAAATAAAGACTTGAAGACCTTTTCATTATTGGATTCAGTGTGCTTGTAAATAGGGATACATATTGGGTGGGTTGGGCTGTGCTATAGGTGGTCTTGGGGTTACCCTAGGTTACTAGACACCTAGCCCAAGCTTTAGCTCAGTCTGTACTTAAACCAACATGCATGGGTCAAAGCTCAGGCCAACAAGTTACGAGCGAGCTTGTGTTGAAATTGGCCAGTCCAAATAGTAGCAACATTCATAAATAGTCACTCTCATTCCCCTCTATAGTCATGTTTATACTTCCAAATCTATGTTAATAGTTTATACACAATCCTTGATTGCATTAAAGATTCCATAACTAGTTTCTTTAGCTATATGACAGACAAGTTTTAGTATTATGTTTTTACTATATTTGTGTAATATATATGCCAAGTATATATATACATGCTATATAGCTAACAGGTTGGGCTAGGTTGGGATATTGGGCTCATAAATCACAGGCCCAAGCTTGGCCTGATTCTAAATTGGCCCAAAGGATACTTGGGCTAGGTGAGATAGCTTTTCTAAATTAACCTTGGCTAGATGCACCATGGAGACCCAAATTTTTCTTCTAGCATAATGTGGAGGCTGTTCAAACTGTTTATATCCATCATGGCACCTTTGTAAATCTCTTCCCTCCTTCCCCCTCCCCCATCCCCCCACCTCCACTTCCAAAAAAACTATCTAAGAAATTAACCTTGCTCGTCTAAAAAGCATTGGTTGAGATAATAAGACCAGGATTTAAGTGGAAGCTTTTATTGTATTGTAATATGCTGCAAGGAGGTTGGCATAACACAGTGACGCATATTATGTACATGTCCACATCAATAGGTATTGGTCCATGTTAGCTTGTATGGTTATATTGTTTTGTGATAGACATAGACTGCAAAAGGACTAGGCTGGATCCATATCCTGTCGATATATTATATGGATGAATCTTCTACTCATCCCCTTGGTAAATCTTAGATACTCCATGAAGTATTAATTATTAAAACTAGTTTTCTTTTATTGAGTGCTCAAACATGTGAAGATGTAGCCTTAATGCTGAAAGATTAGGATTTCATAGCATACCTCAATGTGCCTTTGTTCTGAATGTTTATTTTGCCATGCTGATCCTAGTGTGTGCCAATTGCCAATAAGGAATGGTGTAATGTGTTTGCACTTTGTGAGTGTTTGAGCTTTATAAAGATGATAAGAAAAAGGACATTACCTAGTGATGGTCCTAGCAACCTGGGTTCCTGGGAGGGGTAGACTGGGGATATATGTAAGCTTTGGCATTTTTTTGCACAAAGTGGCTGTCCCAGGACTTGAACCTGCACCACTATTGTCGGACCAAGGCTTTACCATTGCTCCAAGCAATGATTCCATTTTATAGAGATGATCAATGAGTCATACTATTAATTCTGCCAACACTGTAATTGGATCTAAGTCAGATATCTAGTTCTGAATTAAATATCTTAGTTTAGTCTTCAGAAAGAACCTAATTCTTCTTCAAAGAAGCCACAATTGAAAAAGTCTAGCTCCCAATCACAAATCTCTTTAGGTACCTCTAATCTGAGGCCTCTTCAAAAGTCTGCTTATCTCAATCTGCTTTCTTAGCATTCACAATTCAGTGGAAAAAGGACATATTCTTATTACCTTAAATCCCCATGCCTTCTGTTTCAGTATCATTAATGACAGTGGATATGTTATTTCTTCCTTACATTTACTTCCATTTATCCTTTGCTCAGTTATTATTCCACCTAAAAACTTGATCTTGCATAATTAAATCTCCCAGAAATCCTCCAACTTTTAACTTTTTAGGCATTATATATTATTCAGTTTTTGAGAAATAAACTTCTCATCAGGTTCCTCTTTTGTTGAACCTCTTCACTCCATTGCACAAAATGCAGATCAGGATTTTCAAGCTATGTCCTTTTGAACTCTAAAAAAGGAGTTTTCTTACCTGTTTCTTAAAGAAATAAATGGTTCATGCCATGGTCTTTATGCACAGAAATTGTTGCTGCAAAACGGGTCTTCCATTCAAAATGGGAAGCCGAATCTAGGATGTCAGTTAGTCCATGTCAAGCAACTTATGTGCCATGAACAAGCCTCAAAATCACAAGATTACTGGAGTTGTGATGAATGAGCCTGTGAAAGTATTTTCCTTACATGGCGTATGGTATTGAAATGGATGGTGTTAACATATTAGTGGGTAGGGTAAAAGGTACTTGGACCGAAAGTTTGCATGTTTCTGTCTTTTTAGTAGTGCAGTTGATAGAAAATGTTGTACTAGAAGCTGAATGCACCATATTGTTGTACATTCCCAATGTACAATAGTTTGAAAAAAAAAATCTGTCTTTATTTATTTATTTTTTGTTTTTGACTACCCTCCTAACGTAAAAGAACCCTTCGATATACATGCAATTAGAAAATGAATGATATGCTTGAAATATGTTGTAACATGGTGGATCTTTATTTTTGAAAAGCACACAACCTCTCTCATTGCAATCATGTATACCAGGCGGAATTAATTTTATAACTTGTATATGCATTCTAATATATGATATAGTCTGTGGTTTCCTTCTATAAATAATTAAACATGAAGGCTATTTTCCTTTCACTTATGGCACATGTTGTCTTATGCAGATCAGATAAGGAGTTGCTTAAGCGCCAGGACATGCTCTCAAATTTGAGATCTAAAGCAAAACAGATGGCCTCTACATTAAACATGTCAAACTTTGCTAACAGGTTCACTTTTCATTTTAGCATTCTATTTGATGTTAATTTCTCTATATTGCCACTTTACCTTTGGGTTATTATTGTGCAGCACAGGCCTCCCATTCTCTCTTATATGCATAATAATAATAATAATAATAATCTTATTTTGTCATTGAGGAGTTTTAATGGGCATGATGCTTTGTTGCAATTGATTATGTGCAAGGTGCAAGTAAACATTAAGGTAACTCTTTTGTCAAATTTAGGGAAGACTTGCTTGGACAAAGTAAATCAACCGATGAGATAAATAGAACTGCAGGATTGGATAATTATGGTGTTGTTGGTCTACAGAGGCAGATTATGAGAGGTATGCTTATCTGATTGGTGTCTTCAATAATTTAATTTAAGCTACCATTTGATTCTTATGTGCTGTTTCCTGTGATATACAGAGCAAGATGAGGGCCTTGGGAGGTTGGAAGAGACCGTGCTGAGCACAAAACATATTGCATTAACAGTTAATGAGGAATTGGATCTGCATACAAAATTGATTGTATGTACCCGTAGCACATTGATTGGCTTCACCTTTTGATTAATTGTTTTTAGTCATGCATGATAGCATCTGCAACTCTTTGTTTTCATGTCCTGTTACAGGACAACTTGGACCATCATGCAGACTTAACCAATTCAAGGCTCCAGGTAATATCATTCCTTTTCACTCGATTAGCTTCTATGATTTCCATATACAGCACTGCTTTTGTTCTTTCTTAGATTGTAACAAAATGAAATGTATTGACGATCTAAATTTTATATCCCGCTCAGTTCTGACAGAAAGATATTCCAAATACTTGGTCCAAAATATATCTGAATTGTCCTTTTTTTTTTTGAAAAAAAATATAATTCTAGATAAGTGGCATTAGACAAATTTGTGCTAGGGGTATAAACAGGTTGATCTCAAGTGAGCTCAGGTGTGCTTGAGCTCAGCTTGGCATTCTCTGAAGCTGGCTGGAGCTCTTAGCTTGTGCTTGTCATGAGCTGGAATATGCCGAGCTCATGATCAGCTTGTTCACATCCAAGATGGTTCAAGCTCAGCTCGATTAAGCTCAATGGTGGCTGTTGGAGGTAACTGCAAAGGGAATGACATGGTATTGGGGTATGTGGGGGTCATTGAGAGGAGGGCAACAGTGAAGGGAACAACCAGCAGAGTATGGATGCTTGATGGAAAATGAGGTGGTGGAGCGACAAGCTTGTTAAAAGCAAATGCATAGGCTGAGGGGCCAAAGAGTCCTGTGCATGTGTCTGTGAGAGAGAGAGAGAGAGAGAGAGTCAGGGATGGTAGTTATGATCTCTCTCCAAGAGGCTAAGTGGGTATCTCAGCCATCAAATGTCCATCTGTTGGTTGAGATATAACTAAACTTTATAATTAAATAAATTGTGTAATTTGTAGTTTAGCTGATTTAAATCATGCTTAAAAATATGGAAGATTACTTTATAAGCAAATATAAATTAATCATCATAAACTTATATAATATTTATAAATTTATATTTGTATTTGTATGTTCATAAGGAGCTTAATTGGGCGGAACTTAAGCAAGCTGCTACTGGCTCAAATTCAACACATTATATTTTGAAATTTAAAATTCTAGCTCAAACTCGGCTTGTTTGCTGGCCAAGCGGTTCATAAGAGTCTAGTTTCGAGTGGAACATGAGCTGCAAACAGCCTGCTCATTTGACAGCCCTAATCTATACAACATGGGTTAAGTGACCTCTACAGGTGGGACCAGAAAAAAGAAAATGACATGGAAGCAGGGTTGTGTAGCTAGAGTCTGGCAATATGTATTTAGTGGTACAGAGCCATGCAATCAGGGCCATTACTCATCAAGAAAATAAGATGCAACTTCTGACTGCAAAAGCTTGATTTGTTAATCCATATGAAACCCAAAGATTATGAATCGTCCTATCAATTTGCTGGTATCTCAAGTTAATAAAAGCTTAATTCCTGAGGATATGCCAAAATTCAGCAAGCCAACCATCTTTCAGCCATTAGGTATTGCTTGACTTACCATTGTTTTATTTTTAATGCAGCGAGTGCAAAGGAGACTAGCAATTCTTAACAAGCGTACAAAAGGTGGTTGTTCGTGCATGTGCCTGCTCTCATCGGTTGTTGCTATAGTAATTCTGGCTGTTATTGTTTGGGCTCTTATCAAATACTTGTAGAAGTGGCACAAAATTGTCACTACGCTTTATCAGTGTGAGCTTTCTTTTAAATTCGCAAGAGTCAATAGGAAGCTTGTCTTATGCGTTCAATGCTGAGGTTTCATTTGGTTTTCCTTGCTAAAGCAGACCAATCATTGAAAATGATGTCTATGAGAGAATACTTTGTTGTGGATTGAACATTTGATTGTAATATTCAGTGTGTGTTTGTCTTGAAGCTATGAGGTGCAATCTGTTGCATGTGGCATTGGCTTCTGGGTACAGCATGCAGGTTTTTTTGCATTTTATGCACATTAGAGTAACGCTGCTAAATATTTGGACTATGGAACATGCAATGCAAGTTTCAGTGTACCTGCCTTGAGAGTACAACTTCGAGGAAGCTGGGGGATGATGCATTTTCTTTAGGTTAAATTTTCATGCAAATAGTTGGTTTCCTTGATCACAGTTTGGGACAATATTTCATATTATGGCTTGTTTTGACCGAAGCGAGGTTGCAAGGATTCATCAAAACTATTTATTAGCTTGACTTATTCTAGTAGCAAATAACTTAAATCGTTACATGGCTTTACTGATGATGGTTTCCTGTACAAGACGATATGGCTTCGCGCTGTTGTACTGGACTATATGGCTTAGCACCGAGTATTCTATTCCATAGTTACGTAGGCTGCGTTAGGGTTATATTTGGAATTGTTGTTTGTGGTAAGGTTTTTGAAGTTTGTAAAAATAAATTTTTTAAAAAATAAAATTTTTAAAAATTGAATTTTATAAAAAAATATTTATTATTGGATAATTATATTTTTTAAATATTATATAATTTTAATATTGAATTGGTAATTGGAATGAGAAAATACTTTAGGACAATATATAGTGTTATATGGTGGAGAATAATATAATATAATATAATGTAATATAATATTGAATATTATGGTATAATAATATAGTATAATATGATATGATATAATGTAATATATTAATATAATATATTAATGTATTATTGTTCACGGTAAAGAACATAATTTTATTGTACTAACAAATACAGCACATACGGGACTTCTGAATGAGTGATACAAAAGTTAAAACAAAGAGTGTAGAGGAAGAGGGGACACAAATAATTACATTAGAATCAAAAGAATAACACCCAGTAGTCTCCCAAAGCTCAAAATTAGGTTTATACAACGGTAAACTCATAGACTGATCTTGAGAGATTATAAGCAAAGAGAATGTGTGATAAAGAAAGGGCCATATGTGGAGATGTTGAAGAAGTACCAAACCAGTGTGTGGATGATACGAAGACAAGATGACCCTGAAAGTGAAAGCTCCAGATAGGAACCAGCCGCAATGAATATAGAGTGGGCTAACAGACCAACAAAAAGTAGCAGCAGTAATACATTTACTGGAGTAAAAGAACTGATGCACAGAGTAATATTGATGTGAAGTTGAATAGAAAACCGGAGTAACACAGAGAACCCCAAAGCTGATGTTGTTAACAACCAAGGAACAAAGTATTGAAGAAAATCCCTTCATAATTTGGGAACTGATGAACAAGTAACGTACCTAGTAAAGAAAATCAAGCAGAACTGCCTGTGCTCCAGAAGTCACATAATCAGATAAGAACATTGGAATGACAGCCAAATTTAGTGTAAGAGAAATCAGATAACACCATATATCTGCAGGAAGCCATAGCAACATGATGGTAATAGAATTATAATGAAGACACCAATATAAGATACTGATAGATAGATGAGAACATAAAAATGCAGACCAGACTTCACGATGTCCCACTGAGCCTTAAGGTGTATCCCAAGAAGAAACACAACAAGCAAAGCCAAGTATCAACCAGGAAAGTGCACACCCATTGAGTACCAAGGGGCTGCCAAGCTTGAATACAATACGCTCCTACTTGGAATCTCAAGAATGGCAGGACTGAAACTATTGCGACTGAATGACATGGATGAAAAGATAACCAACCGAAGTAGTGTACCGGGGTTATAGACAGCAGTTCAATAAAAAAGAGAAGCCATTGCATGACACAGTGCTTTTGATAGCAGCAGAAGAGAAGCAGGTGCTACATAGAAGAATTCAGCAGAGCCCCTGCGGAGTGGTACTACTTGTATGGTAGTAGCTTTAGAACACAGCATAGCAGCATCAACAGTAGTATAAAATAACAGCAACCATGGCCTAAAATATTTTGATTTAGATTGTCGAGGAGCCCCAATATTACAATCGGATATTTATAAGTGGCCCTCGTTACTGGTAAGATGGGCATCCCTACTCTTTTGGATACTTGTCTTTATTGTTCTTTGTCATGTTGCCCACTACTACCATACATGATAAGTAGTGCTATCCCTCCTCTCAGGTCATAAGTTGTGAGAAGCTAAGTATAACTATCCTACTTCAATATTATGAATGGTCAGAAGATGGGTGTGATGACCCTCATTGTATTCTTCTTCACTAAGATCTCATCATAGGCCAAAAACTCTCACTGTCTTGTGTCTATATTATATTCATTCAGCCTGCACTTTGGTTTTTCAACCTACACTGCCCTTACTGTGTTAGCCTTAGATTGCAATTAATTTAAATGTGGTATAAATAATATCCCTCATATCTTATTAGTCGTAGTCAAGAAGGTGATGGGATATATTAAACACCATATCTATTGGCCTAATCTTGGACTTGGAAATCATTTAACTTGGCTAATTTTAAAACCATGACGAATCTAGTAGAGGTGAGATTTAAACTTGAGTAGGAGGTAGAAACCATGGAGGATTTGATGAAAGTAAGAACCATTATTGTATTCCCCCTAGTCTATCAGTATGGAGGATTTGGTATGCATGGTTGTCAATGAAAAGGAGGTGGTGGTATCCTAGGAATTAGATTCCATCCTATCCTCAAAATAGTAGGCTACATTAGTTGGTGGAACTATTCTCTATCCATTGCTATTAAGAAATATTCATCCTACCAAAAGTAGTTGGTGTTGGTGTGATTCCAACATTTCATTAATAGCCATTTGTAGATTAAGATGGCGGAAGCTGATCTTGGGCTTGAATATTGGCCTAAAATTAAACTGAAGGCTTGTTAATTGCCAGTTTGATCTAATCTACTCCAACATTTGCCCGCAGGACCTCTTTGCCTCGGCTTGTAGATTTTGATGGTTTTATAACATAGTCTTCGATCTATTCTCCCTAATAGGTCGAAATCTTAATTCTAAGTTTTTTGAAGACCTCAATATTTTTGTGCAAAGATATATAGATTGATTCATCCATCGTAAAAATAGGATTTACTGATCCCACCATATTACATACTGAAATATGCTAAGGCTTACAATATTAGCTTTCGACAACAAAAATAAATTTATCAACCTGTTCCAACATCAATGCCAAAAATGCTGCATATCATTCCAAGTGTGGTGTTAGCACATTGGCCATTTTCTCTATAACTTCTACCTTGATTTTGTTTCTCAATGGCAGGATAGCAACTTTGCAATGTCCCAATGGGCATGCGACAAAAAGTGTTTACTGTGGAGTTCCTCTTTCACCATTTGAGAGGATGGGAATGCCAGAGAACTTATTGGCACAAGTCTACTGGTAACGGTAGATAGATGCATGGATGTGTTATTAATGTTAGGTTGACCAGAAAGATAGTGATTGAAAGGGGAATAGAAAGTAGGATAGATCCAGATATCTTGACCTTCAAGGATTTTTGCCTCCATCACACTATCATTTGAAAGAGATGGATTTAGATGGGATACTGATGTAGTACTAGACAACGCTAGTAAAGATTTTAAGTTATAGCTATTAGTGTAGAATCTACTGATAAATTAAGACCTAAGATAAGATAAAATATATTGATTTAAACTACTTAAGAGTCCCAATATTATAATCTGATATTTCTAATTGGCTCTTCATAATTTTTTTTTTTTATGTGAAGAGTTAGGGAAGACCTAACTCATAGCATATTATCTTAAGATAAGAAGAAATTACAATAGTTATTACAGTAGTCAATATAAAGTGTTCAGGTAAGAGCTTTTGTAGTAGTTCCCTCCAATACCTTGAATAGGGGGTTAACTTTTACAGAGTTTACCAGAAGTTATTACCAACCCAAGAAACATACTGACAAAATCCTAGACAAGGAATAACATTCAATCCTAATAGCAAGTGATAGACTATCCTCAGATAGCATTTCAGGCTGTTAGCAATTTTCACACAAGCTTTCAGACTATGAGTTTCAGGTATTCAACATTTCAGGTTTTCAATTCTTCTTTTTGAAGGCAAATAGAGTTTGAATTTGTAGGAGTTCCCAGTATGCTCTTCTTCCTAGCATGCTCTTCAAGATGAGAATGTATAACAGTTCTGTGTTGCTGCCTTCATGAATCATCATCATCATTTTTTTTTGCCAAGCAGTCTGCCTGATAGAGAACCGATCTTCATATTTCTATATTCTGAAAGTTAATGCAAAGGCTCCAGAGAGTGAATTAACTTCTCCAACAACGTCTGATTGTGTATTCTTCAGCTCTTAACTAATCTTTTAGTCGGGCCATTTTGACTTCTATGGTCTTTTTGTAAGAGTTAGCTTCAAAATAAAAAATTTTTCTATTCCGTTCCTTCCACAAACACCACAACACTATTGAAACTAAATAGTATATCGCCTGCTTTGAGATGTGTTTGCAAAGATTGTTCTTCCATACTCCCAAGAGATCTTTGATGTTATGCGGTGGGGGAGGTAGCGAAAGCCTTTGAGCGATCACGCTCCAGATTTGGGAGAAGTATTGGCATACTATGAAAAGATGATCAACATTTTCTTCTGTAGAACAACAGAGAGGGCAGTGTTGCAGGGCTTGAAATTTTTTCTTTTGAAGGTCGTCCGCAGTGAGTAATCTATTATGGAATGCAAACCACACAAAGATCTTAATCCTAGCAGGTATTGGTAGTGTCACGCCCCCGACCCGAGATTTGAATCGAGAGTCATGGCAACCGCCGCATACTTATAGAATACTTTTCCCATAAGCATGCAAGGCATCTCATCATGATATCTTCACAAACAGTTAAATAAATTTTTCTTTATTCAATAATCAAACCTTAATTCAAATAATAAATCAAAACTTAGTGTTCAAAAGAAAGTAACTGTCTGACAAAGTCAACACTAAAACAAAACTAAAAGTCTTGAATCAATTCTGAGAAAAAAAATCCTAAATCAATGAGTTAACTCCATCTCTAATCGCTCTCCCAACCGAAATCCCGCATCATGCTAATTTTCTGGATCTGTAAGAAAAACATAAAACTCATCATGAGCTAAACAGCCCAGTAAGCAGTGTATACCTTTAACTGAATAAATCAGGTAAATAATACTATGCATAACAAATCAATATGTAATTTCATGAAATCATATTTATACTGTCAATCATTTATAAAAGTCTAATTATCATAATTTTCAATTATGCTTTTCTTCTTAAATTCATCAATTTCTTAAATTCTTCTTACCAACCATGACTATGACCACATTATCCCTGTGGCAGGGTCATAATACCGCGTATCTGCTTGCGGTGGGCTGCGAATCATCTGGCAGCCAAGTCCTTTGGAACCGCTGGTCTAGCTGGCGGTTTTGTCGCTGGTTTATCTGGCGACATGTCGCTGGTCTCACTGGCGACATAAATCCTCAGGACAGTCAATTGCCAACGTATATGCCCCCGTTGGCGGGGTCCTCAACACAGTCAGATTGTCAATTTCATATTGTCTTCCAATTCATATATTATTTTCAAAAATAATAAAATTAATTTATATTCGAGTCAAATCAATTATAACATTCTTTGAGATCATATATCATCACAATAATTGCTCCACAAATAACTTCAATCATAAATAATTTTCTACAATTAACTTTCATCATAAATAATTTTCAATAATTATTTCAATAAATAATTACAATCGCAAGCATGCATAAATTTATTTAATTTATAATTTACCAGATAAATTCAGTAAAAGTAAACACTACTTACCTCAAAAGAAAATCCAAACTAGAAATTCTAGGGATCTCGAAAATCCTTCTCTAAACCTGATATGTCAAATATCATGTTTTTAAATCAAAATTTTATCGAATTAAAAATAACTAAATTATTAAAATCTAATATCCCCACTAGGATCAATTTGTCGACAGCATCCCGATTTTTGAATTAATCCATGGACATCCTAATTTTATTTTTATTTTTATTGCTAATTTTTTTTTAATTAATTCCATAAATCCTAAAATCTAGAGAGAGAGAGAGTTTCTCTCTCTCCACCCCTTCTCTTTTTTTTTTCTTTTTATTTTTCTTCTTTCTTTTTTTTTTTCTTCTTTTTCTTTTCCTTTTCTTCTTTTTTTCTTCTTTTTCTTTCTTTTCCTTTTCTTCTTCTTTTTTTTTTCTTCTTTTCTTGGTTCTTCCCGTGCCGGAACAGGGGACCGGCATTTCCTCGGCCTTGACCGGCCGTTCGGGCCACGACCGCCGTGGCGGAGGCCGGCGGCCGACGGGGGCCACTCCCCCGATCATGGAGGAGCGTGGCCGGCGGTCAATTTTGATCGCCGACGTCGGAAAAGTTCACGGAAAGGAGACCAAAACAGAGGTCCCTTTCCCGACCGGAAATCGGCGACTTTTGTCGCCGGCAGCCGCGCACAAATGCACGGGGAGGAAGGAGAAGAAAGAGGAGAAGAAGAAGAAAACTTACCTTGACCTCCGGTGACCTCACCGACGAGCAATCACGGCGAGAATCCGAACGATATCCGCGGCTTCGATTGAGAAAAACGGAGAGAAAGAGAGAGGGAGGAGGCCGATCTTCGGTCTCAAGGGGGAGGGGGTCTTCTTATAGAGGACCCTAGGACTCCGAGGGGTCCTAGGAGTCCCGATTTTCTTGGGTTTCGCCGGAGAAGA
Organism: Elaeis guineensis; assembly: GCF_000442705.2. NCBI lineage: Eukaryota > Viridiplantae > Streptophyta > Magnoliopsida > Arecales > Arecaceae > Elaeis > Elaeis guineensis. The sequence goes on from NC_025997.2 coordinate 50,416,905, forward strand.
AGACTCCTATCGGGAGTCTTCTTCCTGGTTTGCTCTGTTTTTTTTTCATTCATTTTTTTTTCTCGTTTTGGGCTTTTGTGGGCTGAAATAGGTTTTGGGCCATAACATTCTTCACCCCTAAAAAGAAATTTCGTCCTCGAAATTTTTCATACCTGTAGTCTCGAAGAGCTGGGGATATTTTTGCTTCATTTCTTCCTCTAGCTCCCAAGTAGCTTCTCATTCTGAATGTCGACTCCACTGTACCTTGACATAAGGAATGTTGCGACGTCTCAGCACCTGTTCTTTACGGTCTACGATCCGTATCGGATATTCTTCATATGTTAGATCCTTCCTGGCTTGTACTGGTTCAAGTTCTACGATGTGACTTGGATCTGGTAAATATTTCTTTAACATAGAAATATGAAAAACATTATGTACTCCTGCAAGTGAAGGGAGTAAGGCAAGTCGATAAGCCACCTCACTAATTCTTTCCAAAATCTCAAATGGACCCACATATCTAGGATTCAATTTGCCACGAATGCCAAATCTTGAGATTTCTTTTGAAGGAGATACTTTGTGAAACACATGGTCACCGACTTGAAATTCTAATTTTCGTCTCCTGTTGTCTGCATAACTTTTCTGTCTACTTTGTGCTGCCCGAAGTCGATCTTTAATTAATTGAATCTTCTCGACTGCTTGTTGAACAAGTTTGGGACCCAATATTCTTCGCTCACCGACATCATCCCGGTGAATCGGTGATCGACATCTTCTACCATATAAAGCTTCGTAAGGTGCCATTCCAATGCTAGCCTGATAACTGTTATTGTAAGCAAACTCAATCAAAGGTAGATGCTCATCCCATGAACTCTTCATATCCAAAATACAAGTTCTCAACATATCTTCTAAGATCTGAATAGTTCTCTCTGACTGACCATCAGTCTGCGGATGAAAAGCTGTACTGAAGTTCAATTTTGTTCCTAATGCCTTGTGTAAGCACTTCCAAAACTGTGATACAAATCTGGTGTCTCGATCCGATACGATGGTCACTGAAATTCCATGTAGTCTTACAATTTCTTTCATATATAACTTTGCTAGTCTTTCCAAGGTAAATCCAACTCTAATTGGAAGAAAGTGTGCAGACTTTGTCAATCGGTCCACAATCACCCAGGCTGCATCATTTTTACTGGGAGTCTTCGGTAGTCCAGTTACAAAACCATAGTGATATGTTCCCACTTCCAAACTGGAATATCAAGAGGTTGAAGTAGTCCCGCAGGTCCCTGATGTTCAGCTTTAACTTGTTGACACACCAAACATTGAGCCACGAATTGAACGATCTCTCTCTTCATATTATTCCACTAGTACATTTTTTTTAAGTCTCTATACATCTTGGTACCTCCCGGATGAACTGTATAACCGGTCTGGTGTGCTTCCTGAAGTATTTCATGCTTGAGTGCTGAATCATTGGGTACGCAAATCCTGTTTTCGAATCTTAACGAACCGTCTTCATGTATCTTGAATTCAGATTGAACACCAGCTTCCACTGAATTTCTTATTTTTATTAGTTGTGGATCATCATTCTGGGCAACTGAAATTCTTTCTATGAGTATTGGCTGAACCCTCATGTTGGCTAACCGTACTGTTGAGTCATATATTCGAATGTCTAATTCCAGTTTCCTTATATCCTCCAATAATTGACTTTGGTGTGTAATTAAAACCGCCAAATTTCCCACAGATTTCCTACTAAGGGCATCAGCAACAATATTAGCTTTTCCCAGATGATAATGAATTGTTAAATCATAATCCTTTAATAGTTCTAACCACCTTCTCTGTCTCATGTTTAATTCTTTCTGTGTAAAAATGTACTTCAAACTCTTATGATCTGTAAACACTTCACACTGTGCACCGTATAAGTGATATCTCCAAATTTTTAGGGCAAAAATCACTGCAGCTAATTCCAAATCATGTGTCGGATAATTTTATTCATATGGTTTCAATTGTCTTAAGGCATAGGCTACTACCTTACCATGTTGCATCAATACACAGCCGAGTCCCTTTTTAGATGCATCACTATATATTGTGAATCCTTCATTTTCTGTTGGTACAGTAAGGATAGGGGCTGACACTAATCATTGTTTTAATTCTTGAAAACTCTGTTCACAATCTTCAGACCACTCGAATTTAACTCCTTTTTGAGTAAGACGAGTCAAAGGTACAGCTATGCGGGAAAATCCTTCTACAAATCGTCTATAATATCCTACCATTCCTAGAAAACTTTGAATCTCAAAAATATTTGTAGGTCTATTCCACTGCATCACAACTTTCATTTTTGCTGGATCCACAGAAATTCCATCCTTAGATACGATGTGTCCTAAAAAGGCTATTTTGTCCAACCAAAATTCACACTTCTTAAATTTGGCATAAAGTTTTTCTTTCCTCAATATTTGTAGTACACACTGTAAATGTTCTTCATGCTCCAATTTACTTCTTGAATATATCAAGATATCATCAATAAATACGACAACAAATTTATCAAGATAAGATCTGAATATTCTGTTCATTAAATCCATAAAGACTGCTGGAGCATTGGTTAACCCAAAAGGCATCACTAAAAATTCATAATGTCCATAACGAGTTCTAAATGCCGTCTTTGGTATGTCCTCTGTTTTAATTTTTAACTGATGATATCCTGACCGAAGATCAATTTTAGAAAAGACTTGTGCACCTTGCAGCTGATCAAACAAATCATCGATTCGAGGTAGAGGATACTTATTTCTGATAGTATTTTTATTCAACTCTCTATAGTCGATACAAAGTCTCATACTGCCATCTTTCTTCTTCATAAATAAGACTGGAGCTCCCCAAGGAGATACACTAGGCCTTATAAAACCTTTATCCAATAAATTTTGTAATTGATCTTTTAACTCCTTCAACTCCATAGGGGCCATTCTGTAAGGAGCTTTAGAAATCGGACTGGTATTGGGTGCCAACTCAATAGTAAATTCAAGTTCTCTATCTGGGGGTAGTCCGACTAAATCATCAATGAATACATCCGAAAATTTATTTACGATAGGAATATCCTGTAACTTCAATCCATCATGTTCTTTATTCTTTATTGATACTAGGTAACCTCTACATCCCTTTCTTATCATTTGTCTAGCTTGTTCAAGTGAAATAATACATGAAGGGGTGGTTCCTGTACTTCCATCAAAACTAAAAGTTAATTCTCTCGGTATGTGAAAGTTCACTCTCTTTCCATGGCAATCCACAGAGGCATGATAGGTAGCCAGCCAATCCATTCCTAGAATGACATCGAAATCATGCATATCCAGGACCACCAAATCTGTCGGTAATTCTTTTTCTCCTATCTTGATACTACATGACTTGCACACACTTTCGGTACTCAAAATACCACCAACTGGTGTCTCAACATATAATTTGGTTTTCATAGGTTCACAACCTATATCATGCTGTCTAATAAAAGTAGTGGATATAAAGGAGTGTGTAGCACCAGAATCAAACAAAACTGAAGCATGAATACCAGATACAGGAATGGTACCTGTCACCATAGCATTGGAGGCCTGAGCATCCTGTTGTGTGAGTGCATAGATTCTTCCTTGAGTTTTCGGCCTTTGACCTCTGTCCTTTGCTTGTGTTGATCTATTTTCGTCCATCTGGGGGCAATCTGCAATCTTGTGTCCTTTCTGGCCACATCTAAAATACGTACCAGTATTCCATGGGCAATTAGAAGTCTCATGCTCTCTTCGGCCGCATCTCGAACATCTAGCTGCCTCATTCTCACGATTCTTATCAGTTGCTGGCTTCTTTGCTGGAACTTTATTGTTCTGGTTTCGTTCTTAAGTTCCACTAAACCTATTTCTCTTCTTCTGATTTCGTTCACGCTCCGCATGAGCTTCATTAGCTTCTCTCTCAATTATTAGAGCTTTGTTCACAACTGAGGCATAGGTAGTTAGCTCATAGGGTACAACCTGTCTCCTGATTTCTGTTTTCAGTCCCATTTCAAATTTGTGTACTCTGTCTTGCTCAATCTCAACTAGTCTCGGAACAAATTTGGCTAACTCCGTGAATTTGGCTTCATATTCTGCAACGGATCTGTTACCCTGTCTCAGGTGAATGAACTCCTGTTCTTTCTGTATTCTGACACTTCGAGAGAAATACTTGTCAAAGAATTCATCTCGAAATCTCTCTCAAGTGAGTGGTATCCCATCGTGCTCATATTTTTGTTCCAGTATACGCCACCAGTTGTATGCCTCGCCTTGTAATAGATATGCTGTATAGCGGATCTTCTCTTCATTGTGGCATTCTTGCACGACGAAGGCCTTCTCCATTTTCATAATCCAGTTATCTGCTTCTTGTGGCTCGATGGTCCCTTTGAAGGCTGGAGGAGCTAGCTTCTTAAATTCGACAATATTGTTTCTCTGCATCGGATGTTCTCCATGTCCAGGTATCGGTGGAAATTGCTGACGTGGCTGTGCATGTTGTTGTTGAAGTAACTGTTGCTGTGTTTGAACTACTCCGATCAGAGTTTGCATCAGTTGAGTCATGTTCGGCTCCTCCTATACTGTCGGAGTATTTCCGGTAGGATCATGGATTCCCTCCTGCTGAGTTGTGCCGCTATTTAATTGGAGAGTATTATCGCCAAGTGGATTTGATGTCCCTCCTATCGCTCCTTGAGTATTCCTCGCTCGTCGTGGAGGCATATTGACCTATGTTAGATTTGAGATAAAACTTATCCTTAATAAGGTTATAACTTGTGACAGGTCAAATCATAATCATCATAACTAACCTTTCAATTTCCTAATGTCTACCCATCACTCGCTCACTTTATTCTACATGTCTCTATCTATCTACTTATGCTCTGATACCATATTAATTGTCACGCCCCCGACCCGAGATTTGAATCGAGGGTCATGGCAATCGCCGCATACTTATAGAATACTTTTCCCATAAGCATGCAAGGCATCTCATCATGATATCTTCACAAACAGTTAAATAAATTTTTCTTTATTCAATAATCAAACCTTAATTCAAATAATAAATCAAAACTTAGTGTTCAAAAGAAAGTAACTGTCTGACAAAGTCAACACTAAAACAAAACTAAAAGTCTTGAATCAATTCTGAGAAAAAAATCTTAAATCAATGAGTTAACTCCATCTCTAATCGCTCTCCCAACCGAAATCCCGCATCATGCTAATTTTCTGGATCTGTAAGAAAAACATAAAACTCATCATGAGCTAAACAGCTCAGTAAGCAGTGTATACCTTTAACTGAATAAATCAGGCAAATAATACTATGCATAACAAATCAATATGTAATTTCATGAAATCATATTCATACTGTCAATCATTTATAAAAGTCAAATCATCATAATTTTTAATTATACTTTTCTTCTTAAATTCATCAATTTCTTAAATTCTTCTTACCAACCATGACTATGACCACATTATCCCTGTGGCAGGGTCATAATACCGCGTATCTGCTTGCGGTGGGCTGCGAATCATTTGGCAGCCAAGTCTTTTGGAACCGCTGGTCTAGCTGGCGGTTTTGTCGCTGGTTTATCTGGCGACATGTCGCTGGTCTCACTGGCGACATAAATCTTCAGGACAGTCAATTGCCAACGTATATGCCCCCGTTGGCAGGGTCCTCAACACAGTCAGGTTGTCAATTTCATATTGTCTTCCAATTCATATATTATTTTCAAGAATAATAAAATTAATTTATATTCGAGTCAAATCAATTATAACATTCTTTGAGATCATATATCATCACAATAATTGCTCCACAAATAACTTCAATCATAAATAATTTTCTACAATTAACTTTCATCATAAATAATTTTCAACAATTATTTCAATAAATAATTACAATCGCAAGCATGCATAAATTTATTTAATTCATAATTTATCAGATAAATTCAGTAAAAGTAAACACTACTTACCTCAAAAGAAAATCCAAACTAGAAATTCTAGGGATCTCGAAAATCCTTCTCTGAACCTGATATGTCAAATATCATATTTTTAAATCAAAATTTCATTGAATTAAAAATAACTAAATTATTAAAATCTAATATCCCCACTAGGATCAATTCGTCGACAGCATCCCGGTTTTCGAATTAATCCATGGACATCCTAATTTTATTTTTATTTTTATTGCTAATTTTTTTTTTAATTAATTCCATAAATCTTAAAATCTAGAGAGAGAGAGAGAGTTTCTCTCTCTCCGCCCCTTCTCTTTTTTTTTTTTCTTTTTCTTTTTCTTCTTTCTTTTTTTTTTCTTCTTTTTCTTTTCCTTTTCTTCTTTTTTTCTTCTTTTTCTTTTCCTTTCTTTTCCTTTTCTTCTTCTTTTTTTTTTCTTCTTTTCTTGGTTCTTCCCGTGCCGGAACAGGGGACCGGCATTCCCTCGGCCTTGACCGACCGTTCGGGCCACGGCCGCCGTGGCAGAGGCCGGCGGCCGACGGGGGCCACTCCCCCGATCACGGAGGAGCGTGGCCGGCGGTCAATTTTGATCGCCGGCGTCGGAAAAGTTCACGGAAAGGAGACCAAAACAGAGGTCCCTTTTCCGACCGAAAATCGGCGACTTTCGTCGCCGGCAGCCACGCACAAATGCACGGGGAGGAAGGAGAAGAAAGAGGAGAAGAAGAGGAAAACTTACCTTGACCTCCGGTGACCTCGCCGGCGAGCAATCACGGCGAGAATCCGAACGATATCCGCGGCTTTGATTGAGAAAAACGGAGAGAAAGAGAGAGGGAGGAGGCCGATCTTCGGTCTCAAGGGGGAGGGGGTCTTCTTATAGAGGATCCTAAGACTCCGAGGGGTCCTAGGAGTCCCGATTTTCTTGGATTTCGCCGGAGAAGAAGACTCCTATCGGGAGTCTTCTTCCCGGTTTGCTCTGTTTTTTTTTCTTTCATTTTTTTTTTTTCTCGTTTTGGGCTTTTGTGGGCTGAAATAGGTTTTGGGCTATAACAGGTAGTGACCAAATGGTCATAGAAAACCTTGAAATCATGCCACTATGGATGAAGAAGTTGAAGATACTACGAACTAAAAAAATACCATTGGCGCTCCATCTCCATCATATGACATCCTCTTTTGTTGTTGGCTGAACAGTTGCTAGCAGCATTTGCATTTGATGGGATTCTCTTCTAGCAGCTGAGTTAAGAGGGTTATGAAAGTTACCTTGCCTACCTTGGGAGTAAAGAAACTCATGAACAGTGATGTTTTGAGCATAGCAAATCCTGAAAAGATTTGGAAACAGGTCTTGTATGCATTTTCTTTCATACCGGCGATCAAACCAGAGCAGTGTCCACTTCCCATCTCCAATTTTGCTTTCGATGCATGCATTGAATAATGGACAAACCTTTGCAACACTTTTCCATGCTTGTGACGCCTTCAAGGATTGTGGTTCTAGCTCATTGAGATTGATTTTGTCTCTATAATGCTCATTGTAAATAAGCATTTTCCATGTCTTTAGAGGTTCATTCCCATACCTCCACCATCTTTTAAGGAGCAGGCATTTATTGTAGAGGCTCAAATTCGAGACACCCAATCCTCCATATCTCTTTGGTTTGCAGACAGTCTCCTAGCTTGCCAAGCAATGTCCTCCTCTACATTGTTTATCGCCTCTCTATAGAAATTTCCTTCTTCTTTTATCAATTTTATTGATCACGACTGTAGGAAGAAGATAGGTTGACATCCAAAATGTAGGCAGAGTTGATAATATTGAGTTTATCCAGGCTAGTCGGCCTCCAAGGGATAGCAACTTTCCCTTCCATATTGACCATTTCTTATCAATCTTCTCCATTAAGAAGTTCCAATCAGATGTTTTCAGAGGGGCAAAAAATAGTGGAAATCCAAGGTATGAAGTTGGCAAAGTTGCTGGTTTACATCCTAGCATCGCTGCATAATGTTTGTTGTGGGCCTATGACAGTTCTGTGGCAAATAGTGCACTTTTGACAAAATTGATTTTTAACCAAGATAGGTTTTCATAGGTGTAGAGCATAAATTTGAGATGCTGAATGTGTTGATAGTTAGCATCACTCAATAGGATTGTGTCATCAGCATATTGTAGGCAAGTAATATTGCCGGTGGAGGAAGGTGATCCAATGCCAGCAACAAGGCCATTCCTAGCAGCTAGTTTGAAGATCTGATTCAGAACATCAGTAACTAAGATGAAAAAGATGGGTGATAGTGGATCTCCTTGTTTTAGACCCCGTCGCATGTTGATCCATCTTTCGGGTTGCCGTTTAGGAGGAGTGTCACCTTGTTGGTTGTCATTATGCATTCTGCCCAGTTGCACCACCTGTTACTGAACGCTCTTGCCTTTAAGATGTCAAGGAGAAAAGGCCAACTCACCATATTGAAAGCTTTCTCAAAGTCCAGCTTAAGCAATATCCCTGGGTTTTTAATTCTTCGACTATAAGAGATGATCTTGCCACTGTCAAAAAGTTGTCACCTATTCGGCGCCCTTTTATAAAGGTAGCCTGGTCATGTGATATGAGGTCACTGGTGAATTTAGACAGGCAAATGCATAGCACGTTAGATAGGATCTTGAGTACTCCATTCATCAAGCTGATTGACCGGAAGTCATGAACGGTTTTATATTCTCTTCTTTGGGATAAGTGAGAAAAAAGTATAATTCAGCCTGGATATATCTGTATTGCCAGCATGAAAATGATTGAAAAACTTACATATGTCACTCTTAACTAGATCCCAAAATGTTTGATAAAATTCACTTGGGTATCCATCGGGACCTGGTGCTTTTCCTCCGGCTAGATTGAATACTGCATTATGGATTTCCTCTTCAGTAAATGGGCTATCCAGTGATTCCATTTCCTACATTCCGTTTGGATAAAGTGACCCCCAATCCGCTGACAAATATGTTGTGTTGGTTTTACCAAAGAGGTCTGAATAATATGTTAGGAATGCATCTTTAATATCTTTGGGTTCACTGGTCATCACTCCTCCACTTTCAATGCTTGTGATTAAGTTCTTTTGTTGTCTTCCACTGGCATATGCATGGAAGAATTTTGTGTTTCAATCTCCTTGTTGAAGTCAGTTAACATGAGCTTTTTGTTTCCACAAAACTTCTTCCTCCCGTAATAAGGTCTCCAATTGCTCCTCGAGCACCCTCCTTTTGCATTGTTCCTCCATGGACAAACATCTATTCTCTTCTTGTGAATCAAGTTCAGAAATTTGCTCCTTAATCTGAGTTTCCTCACTAATAAATTTTCATTTATAGCTCTGTTCCAACTCTCAAGCTTCCTCCTTAAGCAACCCAGCTTTATAATTAGGTTAGCCAATGCATCATGGGAGCTAGGAGCTGCCTGTTGGAAAACGTAGGCGATTTCATACATGTATTTAAAAAATTTTTAAAATAAAATACGGTGGATGATATCTGGATTAATCATATTAATCTAACATATATATGATCTAATCATCAAATTAACCTACTTTAAGATCTATGATATGATATGTTGCATATAAAATCTGAAATAATCACATGATAAAATTTGCATGCATGGATGCAAGCAGTAGATCAAATCTATATTTATCTGAGTTCAGAACTCGATACCTGAGTGTGGGTTGACGATCGTCATGTTAGAATACGCTATGGTTTCGTACGTGTATTTTAATTTTTTTTTAAAAAGTTTATGCAGCGAAAATGAATAAATTAAAATTTTTTTAATTTAAACACGTACTAGATCTGATCTGAAAATCATAGCTAGGATCTTGACACAAACATGCTATCTTGATCTGAAATCTGAAAAAGAAATCAAATGTTAGTAAAATCAAATTGGAGATCAGATCTCCATACCTTCGGATCTTGTGGATGTTCTGGGTTTCAATCGTAGCTGCGCAGGTGCCCAACCTCTGCTGATATTCACAAGAAGATGTTTGATCGGAGCATCGAGATCACCGGTGTGTTAGCACCTTACAGATCTCACTCCGCAGTCTTGGATCTATATCTTTTCTTCTAGATCTTGAAGAAGAAGATCGCTGCGCTAACTCTTTCGTGCAGATCCGATGGGATCTGAACCAGATCACCAAGAAGCGAAGAAGAACCTTTCTTCTTTTCTTCTTCTCTCTTTCTTTCTCTCTTAGATCTGATAGAGATCAGATCTGAGCATTGGGGATGAAAGGAAGAAAAAAAGAGGAGGCGTTGAAGACAACCTCACGGCAAGAAAAGAGAGCCTTCTTCTCTTACATGCACCCTCTCTCCCTCACGTTATAATTTTTGTCGCACAAAATAATATCCCACACCCAAACACTTTCTCATGCCCTAATAGATCTAATCTGATTTGATCTTGGGCATTCATATCAAAAAGAAGGGACAAGATTCATTGAGATAAGAGAAGGAAGAAGAAACTTATCTCATGCACTAACCTTGCGCACGCCCCACCTTTTCCTATTTTTTTGTCACACAAAAAACATTCCGTGCCCCATTCTAATCAGATTAAATGTCCTCTTGATAAGGCATCTATTCAAATTATATTAGGATAGTTGTCTTAAAGAGAGAGAGTCTCAGAAGGATGGGGTGCCAACTATTGGTGCCCCTCTACTCTTCACACGCACAAGAAGAAAAAGGGACGCTTCTCAATGCGCACCCTCCCCTTCTTGGCATGAAATTTGGAGAGAGAGTCTTAGAGAACCTGGACTCTCTATGTCATAGTTTATCTAGTTCAAATTAGATCTCAATCAGATTCAAATCGAGTCCGAATTGAGTCAAATTTGAAAAGCTGTCAAGCCTGATCCAATCAAGCTTGGAATCCAAATATGATTTAGATAATTGAACCTAATTAATATTAAATTAAATTAAGTTTAATTAAATTAAATCTGATTTAAATTAATTAAAATTTAATTCAGAATTTAATCAGTTCCAATAAAATTATAATATTTATAATTAAATCTCTGCGCTAACAATTAGCAGCTGCCAAAACTGTAATGCTTACAAATTAGTAGTTTCTAAAATTCAAACTATCAATCCGATTGATAATTCAAATATGATCCAATCGATTAATCAAGTCATGCTCCTTTTGTGTATGACCCCTCATATTATATTCTATCTGATAGTGAGACATACTGTGATCTCCATCACAGTATTATCGCAACTCTTTTCGATGGGTTAGAATGATTCCAACTCACCTCAACAAGGATCGTTGATCCGAAAATAATCCTAGTGAGTTCTCACGATCCATCAGTGACACCTAGTAGCATGTAGTGACAACCTAGCAGAATAGAAAAGATGAACCTCTAGGTACAGTTATCGTGTGATACAATCCCTCTATCGTGAGTCCCGACTAGACGGAGGTCATAGAGAACTCGTCAAACCCTATTGTCAGTCATAAGCTAGATTAGCTCGACTCGAGTCCATCTGTGAATCCCATGAAATTTTTTTTTAATATTCACACTTACTCTAATCAGAGATTTTCTGAACTCAGTCTTATGAATCGCATAAAACTTCTCTTTTTCTACCAAGATCGATAGATTCCATCTAGGTACATCTTATTCCAAACAGCGAACTTGAACCTACAATAGCCAACATACACAGCAAGGACCTGAATGGCTAGGGACCAAGGAAATGTGCAGTCAATCTAAGTAGTCTCACTGCGAATAGCCAACACACCGTAGGTCAAAGAACCAGTCACATCACTACAGCTTCGAGAAAATCACCGACGAGTGAATAGACATCCAAGTGGTTTCTCCTATTGATTATGCTCAGTGTAAGGTGTTCTCTAACAACTACCTACACTCTCACCCCAGTGTCTCTACACCGCAGACTCGAGACTCATCTACCCTAAAGGAGGTGATCCGTGTACCGATCTTGAATGGATTGATCATTGTCCTCCATGACGATCCTTCGATCAAGAATATTTAGAAATTAACCATTAATGATGTATGTCTCAAATTCTCAACATCTTGAGAATATACAAAATTATTTTTGTTAATTTCTAGGATAAATCATGAACATATAAGACATGATTGGTTATTAAGACTGTCCATCAAGTACAAAACATGCTTTAGAGAAAGATATGTGTCAGCCAAGATTAACTTCTAGGGTACACATTTAACAAACTCTCACTTGCACTAAAGCCAATTTGCCATATACCTGAGCCCCATCTACTGAAAACAGGCTTCGATGTTTAGCTGGCTAAGTGACTCGGACCCACCACATCCTATGTGGAGTCTACTCTTTGGACTTCCATGTATTTCTACTTGAAGTAATCGTGTATATTCCTGCTCTATGTATATGGACTTCTGGTGAGACCTTAGCTTCTTAGCGAAGGCTAGGCTATGGACCATTATCTTTGCAGTACAATATCATAGCATTTAATGGTATGACATCCAGTTCTGCAACTATCATAAGAACCAGAACGCATCTTGCATATCTATAGCATATTCAGCTTCCATTGGTCGATTACTTAAAATCCTTCCAACATATCGAACCAACATAACTCAAGAATATATGCTGATGTAGATATTCTACCATTAGTATTTGTATATTCTCCCACTCTTAGCTCTAACCCTTCTTCAAAAATAAAGAATAATCTCTTAGTGCTTCTCAAGTACTCAAGGATATTTTTACAGCAATCTAATGCTCCCAGTCTGGATTCAACTAATATCTGCTCGTGACTTTCACAGCAAGATATATCAAATTGAGTATATAGCATGGCATACACCTATGCCTAAGATGATAATGGATTCCTCTTAAAGATTTCAATGCTGAACCCTTTCAGTACCTCTTCTATGTATTTGTTTGTGAAAATCAAACATTCTTTTAGGATCTATCTCTATAGACCTTTATTTTCAAAATGTTTGACCTAGATTTTTGATAAAAAATTTTTATATATAACCACATCATAACCGATGTGAGTATGGGACTCTCCCACTGACCTTCATATAACTACATAATTCTTTCTTATTTTTTATGAAATCAAACATCAATTCCAACTCTGAGATTTTAGCTTAAATCCATAAATGGATTTACGCAGTGTGATCTCTATCACTGGAAGTGAAATCCATAGGCCACTATAAATAGATACCTTTCAAAGATATCTATTTAGTAGGGCTATCTACACATCTATTTCTTGAGATCGATGTCCAACATCGCCTCATTGTAGGTTTCGAAATCACCTCTATATTCTCAATCTCCCTCAAGAAATATTTTCTCTGAATCCTTTGTAAGAATACCAAATACCTTTCTAAAGGATGGGTGATTCTACTAGATCTATGAGGTGGAGAAGGTACTACATATACTAGCTTATCTTAAATAGGTTGTATAGGTCCTATGACTCGTTGTTCTTTAGAGATTTTTTTTGAGATCATCCTCCCACTATTTCCAAGAAAATAGTGTGATTGCTCACAATCACATTGTCTACCACTGGGAAGAAAAAGTGATATCCCAAACTCTCTTGGAATACCCCATAAATAAGCTCTTACAGACCTATCCTCTAACTTGTCCACTATATCATATCTCATATGATGTGGTGAAACCAACTTTAGAGAAAACTTAATTTAAATTTTAAAAATTAAATCTTTTTTCTAAAGAAACAATAATTAAATTAGTGATATTCATGATGGATCGGACCATATCTCATACAGTGTCATTGCTCCTCACAGATATCCCATTGAGCTAAGGTATATAAGGATAATTCCATCATGAAATTATGCCATTCTCTTTAGATAATCGATAAATTTTTTATTTGGTACTGCATCCTCGATTTGATCGAAGTACCTTTACGATTTTTCTGATTTATCTTTTTTACTTTACTTCTGAATTTTTTGAATCTTTCAAAAATCTTTCAGATTTGTATCTCACATACATACCTATACCATGACTGTTCATCGGTAAAGATGATGAAGTAGTGATAACCTCCTAGTTTGGCTCATCAAATGGGCCATACACATCATATGTATACTAGGGAAGTATCTCAGTGGTCCTATCCCTTTGACCCATAAAGGACAACTTGATCATTAATCCTCAAAGAGATGATTCGCAGACTAGATGTGACTTAACAGTCAATGAGCCCAATGTTGGGAAATGTGTCCCAAAAAGCCAATCGTCAAGCTGTTGATGGTTGAGCAACCAAGTATTATAATTGATTTGTTAATAAATAAAATATATTTGGCATTTTCATCATAAGCTTTCATCTTCTAATGAACTCCGTTGTTATGATAAAGTCCTTAGGACTATTTAAGTTCGATAAAAAGAGGATTTATCGATTAGTCCTTAAAACTGTTCACGACCAAATGATAAGCTGTTAATAAGGACGACAGCTTCTATCGAGCATAGGTCGCTGTAGGCCATATGGGTTGGTTGTCCTCTTAACCAAGGAGTGTGGAGACACTGGTATGGCATACAGGTGAGATGTAAGGGTACATCATCATTGAACGTGACTAACTCCAGAGTATTCTGCTGTCGAGAATGTCTCTGATGGGATATAGATATAAGTGTCCCTTAGATTTGAGATCGCCTCAGTGACTTGCAAGCAACTCATTGTGCTTTGGTACTGGACTAATTGAATTTCTAATTCAGAGACGGAAGGCTTCTGGGCACAGTCAAGTACTTGCGAAGTCAGAGTGTGATCAAGATGGGATTGACCACTCCAAGAGTTGGAGATGAATGAGTCGCTGTATTTCAATTTAGCAAAACCTTGGCCAGGGTAATCCATCAGATGGATTTGATATTTTGAAATACAATGTGGACAACCTGATCAGAGTTGACAGTTGAACTCTGAGGTGTCCTATGATCATTTTGGTCAAGGGGATGAATTATATGAAAACTATATCCGCATGGGTTCTAAGGATGTTGTTCTATACATTCGACCTATCCAATTGTCGGGTACCATTGCTAGATGGTCACTTCGATTGGTATAAAAATTTATTCCTGTGCTACCGACTTAGGTTCAGACCTATGAGGTCACACACATTAGAGTTCATGATCTGATCGGATGGTTGATCAACGATTAAGAATCGTTCTAGGGTTAAATGATCAATATGATTGACATTTAATCCGGTGCAAGTGTTGCAGGAGGATCGATTAGCAATTCAATTGCTAATTGACTTAATTTGATTAATTCAATGGGCCGAGATTAAGTCTAATTAAATATAATTTAATTAGATTTAGTTTGGGCTTGATTGGATCAAGTCTAATTAGTTTATTGGATAAGCCAAATGCAAGAAAAAACTAGTCCTAGTTTAACTAGGACTTGGGTCAATCTAATTTCTAATTTGATTAGAAAATTAAATCAGATTTAAATCTAATTTAATCTGATTAAATTAGGTTCTTAATTGGGTTAAGATCTATTTTAATTAGGTTGATCTAATTTTGGTTTGATTTGATTTGAAAAACCAAATTAAAACAAGTCATAAGATAGAATCCTAGTAAGACTAGGATTCCACCTTGCGCCACATAAGCCTTCCCCACGCCCTCTCTCTTATTCAATGCCAATCTTCACTTATTTTGTGTGACAAAAGCCCTCTCCCAGATCTCTCCCACGTTCACAAAAGGTCTCCTCTCTTCTTTCTTACATGGAAGGTGGTTTGGATCAAATCTAAAAGGAATAAGTTTGGATTTCGAATTCTATGAGATAGAGTTTTAGAAATCCAAAACTCTTTCAATTTTTCACCGAATTTATTCAAATTTTTTTTAGAATTTTCATGGATTTTAGGGTATATATTGTGCACCCTTTTCTGGTGATCCATGCATAAAAATATGAAGGAGGTGCTCAAGAGTTGGGCGTCCCTTAACTTGCCATGTTTGGATAAGCCTTGACTAGGTGTTTGAGCTAGACAAGGACTCTATCATATCTCTCTATATAAGATGAGTTTCTTTATAAAATTTTAGGAGAAGATAGGGATATAAGATACCTTTGTGCCATCCAAAAATAAGAGAGAAAGACCTTTGGGTCATATAGATATAAAAGATGCAAGTTAGGGTGTCTAGAGAGAAAAATGTGAAGAAGAAGAGGGTCTTCTTCTAGGGTTTTTTGTTTTCATATCTTTCCTCCCTCCATCTTGAGTTTCCTGAGAGCGTCTCAGATCTGAAACTCCTCCTTTTACTTTCCATCTTTGGAAGAGTCCAAATCAAGAAGAAGGAGGCACCTGATCAACCATCAAAGAAGGATCAGTGCAGTACTAGCATACTGTGCTGATTTTCTGAAGTAGGACTTCTGATCGAGATTCGTGGGCTCGTGTGGACGACTCCTAGAGGCCGAATGCATGTGCAGCTTGCAACATCATCCTTAAGCCCGGATCAGTGAGGTTAGAGCGTCTAACTTGCAAGGTAATAGATCTGATCTATTGTTTAATACATACATTAGATGTGGTATAGAAACATGTTGATATGATCAACATGTAGTTCATGCTATATTTATATATTTTAATTTTTGATTTAATACTATGTAATAATCATATAATAAGATCTTAGATCTAAGGATTCTCTGCTTTTAGAAAATAAATTTTGATTTATTTTAGTCTTCCGCTGTATAATCTTGAAAAAGTTTCAAGATCTAACCCTGAAATCCTAGATCTGGTTCCTACAATTGGTATCAGAGCCTAGGTTCTTTATTACATGATTATTTATACATGCTTAGATTAGATCTAATTTATAATCTGATTATTAAATTTAAAATTAAAATTTTAGATCAATCACGAACTGCAAGGTTGTCCTGCTGTAAGGTTTACCCCTTACAGTGCAAAGGTTGTCCTAGTTTGTGTAGATCTATCTTTAATCATAAATTTGTTAGATATGATCTAGATTAAATTTATGATTTATTAAATTTAAAAGATATTTAAATCTAAAATAAAATCTCTTTGTTAATAATTTTTGTGCAAAGAAATTGTTTAAAGTTGAAATTGTTTCAATTACATGAACCTGTTTAGATTAGATCTAAAGTAGTTTCATGTTTATTTCACTTGTATCTTGATTATGAATCAAACATACAATATGGTTGGTAGAATCATATTGTAAAATTATTTTACAAATATGAAAATTATTTTTTAAAAAGCCGAACCCAACCCTCAGCCCAAAACTTAATTAAGAATTAAGAAGTTGTTTGATTAGGTTCTAGGATTGTGAATTGAAGAACCTAAGACACAAATCATAACACATTGGGTTAATGGGTTAGTGAAAATTAGGTCCATTAATTAGGTTAGACCTATGGTTAGATTGAAGATGGACTTAATTAGAGAATTGACTAAATCTAATCAATTGTTGTCTTAGATTAGGTCAAGGATTCTCTAGATCAATTACAATAGTTGTAGTTGGTCAAGTCCATGTCTTTAAGGAGAACCAAATGTACTTGATTCTTGGCTAAGCGGTCTAGCACGAACTGTTAGGTTGATCTAATCGAAACTAATTAAATCAGTTGGTGTCTAAGGTAAACCAGACCGGTGGTTTTTAATTGGGAGCCCGCTTATCTGGCCATTTCTGATGGTGTCTAAGGCAAGTTTTGGTAGACCCTCCCACTGATCGAACTTACCTGGCCTCTTGGTGAAATTATGTTTTGATCGGATCACTTGACTATTCGAGCTGACCCATGTCAGCTAGGTAAATCAGTGTGACTGATTTAGGTGCTCCTAGACCAGCCCTTTTAATGGTCTCCTTTAAGCTGACTTGGTGAAGCCAGTGGGAGGATCATGATAAGCTGGTTCATCTGACCTCATCCTCTAAATTATTTAAATCCTCTAAAATTATTAGGTCCTTAAAATGATAAAGTTATGGAGATAACTGAGTCATAGCCTCCCATTAAGGTGTTTGATAATGAGTCCATTAACTCAATAATCATTGCAGACCCAAAGGTCTGGTGCTTGTTGACTAATGGAATTATCACTCATCATATGACGACTTGAAAGTGTCTCTCTAATGGTGGTTAGGTGAGCCAACCAAAGTTGGGCTTAATCATTCGTTGGTTAGATACACCAAGTATGATCATGTTAATGGTTGGACCTAACCGGATCCTTGCAGTGGAGGCCAAAGCCTGCTGATTAGGTTTCTAGGGCAAAATTAAAATTACTAGAAATTATTTAGAAAAACAATTGGTTATGAACCTACCCTTAGATGTACATGGGTTGGCCAACCAAAGTTGGGCTTGTGTGCAGTCTAAGTGGATTCTAGTACCCACTAAGGAATTAGGGTAATTTCTCGAATTGGAGGTAGAGGCTACCAATTCGAATAAAATAGTGGGAGAAACCTTTTGATTAAAGTCCAAATCTTTAGGTTTAATGAATCAATTACTAATTAAGTTATGGTTCTCCTTTGTGCAAATATGGCCACTTCCCTATCGCTCCGATCATTGTTGGACAATGATAAGTTGGTGGGACCCAACTTCGGTAGCTGGTACCGAAAGTTGAAGATAGTCCTGGAGCATGAACGGATCTTATATGTGATAATGAATTCTGCACCTGAGGAGCCAACTGTCAATGCATGTGGAGCAGTCAGAGACACTTACCAGAATTGGCTCAGTGATCGGACCACGGTGCGCTGTATCATGCTGGCTACCATGAGCGATGAGTTCAGTCGCAGATTCGAGATGGCTCAGCCAAAGGACATGCTTCAAGTGTTGGAGGATGCCCTTGGCACACCCGATGACGTAGAGAGGCACAAGACTAGTTGTGCAATCTTCAACGCCAAAATACGGGATGGTGCCTCTGTCACTGATCATGTATTGTACATGATCGAGCTGATGGAATGATTGAGCAAGCTCGGCTTTTCCTTGCATGAGGAGCTTGAGAAAGATGCAATACTAAACTCGCTGCCCAAGTATTATCTCCCATTCCTCACTCATTATAGAATGACAAAGTCTAAAGTAAACTACCATGGGTTACTGGGGTTGCTTCAAAACTTTGAGAAGGATCACCAACTCCTCAAGGAGTCAGTGAACTTAGTGGGAGGATTGTCTTCTGGTTCTCGATCCTTTGAGGAAGGGAAGAAGAACAAGAAGAAGAAAGTGAAGAAGGTGCAAGTTCAGGCTGGGATATTAGTGCAGAGCCAGACCAAAAAGATCAAGCCTGATAAGAGTCTTTCTACTAGCAAGCACCCTAGATTAGATAGTGTGTCAGATATCTACTTATGGCACAGTAGGCTAGGTCATATAAACAAGAACAGAATAAACAGGTTGACTCAAGAGGGAATCCTCGAAGTCAGTGATTGTGAATCACTTCCAACCTGCGAGTCCTGTCTTCTTGGTAAAATGACCAAGTCACCTTTTATTGGAAAAGGTGGGAGAGCTACTGAGCTCTTGGGCCTAGTACATACTGATGTATACGGGCCCATGAGCACCAGTGCTAGAGGTGGATATTTCTACTTCATAACTTTCACGGATGACCTATCTCGATATGGATATGTCTATCTGATGAAACATAAGTCAGATTCATTTGAAATGTTCAAACGATTCTGAAGTGAAGTAGAAAAATAAACTGGGAAGAGTATTAAAACTCTTCGATCTGATCGAGGAGGAGAATATCTTTCTAGTGAATTTCTCACATATCTAGGAGAGAATTGGATTCTCTCCCAATGGACTCCTCCAGGAACACCACAGCATAATGGTGCGTCTGAAAGGAAGAATCAAACTCTATTAGACATGGTCCGATCCATGATGGGTTTTGCTAGCTTGCCGATATCCTTCTGGGGATATGCACTCGAATCGGTCAGTTATCTGTTAAATAGGGTTCCAAGTAAGTCTGTAATTAAGATTCCATATGAGATATGGACGGGACGTAAGCCAGCACTTTCACACCTTAGGGTCTGGGGGTGCCCGGCCTATGTCAAACGATTAGTCACAGACAAACTTGGACCTAGGTCTGACAAATGCTCATTCATAGGGTACCCCAAAGAGACAAAAGGATATTTTTTCTACCATGCTGATGAACAAAAGGTGTTCGTCAGCCTTAAGGCAATCTTTTTAGAAAAGGAGTTCCTTGGTGAAGGAACCGTTGCCTCTAAGGTTGAACTTGATGAAGTTCAACAGGTAGAAGGACCGACACCAATAGCTGAACCTGAGTCGGATATGATTAGATCAGATCCGGAGCCCAATATACCTGCACCATTAAGGCGATCCGATAGAGTACCACGTCAGCCGGACAGATACTACAGTTTCTTAGTCCGGGACGGTGATCCCATCGAACTTGATGAGAATAATGAGGATCCGATCACCTATATGGATGCAATGCAGAGACCTGATTCCGAGAAATAGCTTGAAGCCATGAAATCCAAAATGGAGTCCATGAAGGTCAACGATGTATGGACATTGGTTGACCCACCTGAAGGGGTTAAACCCATTGGGTGTAAATGGATCTTCAAAAGGAAGAGGGGCGCAGACGGAAAGGTGGAGACCTATAAAGCCCGTCTGGTCGCCAAGGGGTATCGTCAACGTTATGGTATTGACTATGACGAGACGTTTTCCCCTGTGGCAATGCTCAAATCCATTCGGATAATGTTTGCAATAGCTGCCCATCTGGATTATGAGATCTGACAGATGGATGTAAAGACAACTTTCCTGAATGGAGAGCTGACCGAAGAGGTGTATATGATACAACCTGAGGGGTTTTCATCCACAGATGGGTCCAAGGTGTGCAAGCTTCAGAGATCCATTTATGGACTGAAGCAAGCTTCTCGGAGTTGGAACATGCATTTTGATAAGGTGATCAAAACGTATGGCTTCATTAAGAATGGAGAAGAGCCCTGCATCTATAAATGGGCAAATGGTCCAGTTGTGGTATTTCTTGTCTTGTACGTGGATGACATTCTCTTAATCGAGAATGATATCCCCGCACTACAAGGAATAAAAGTTTGGTTGTCATCACAGTTCTCCATGAAAGACTTGGGTGAAGCATCCTACATCCTAGGGATGAAGATCTATAGGGATAGATCTAAAAGGATGCTTGTGTTATCCCAGTCCATGTACATAGACACTGTGCTGAAGAGGTTCAGCATGAAGAATTCCAAGAAGGTCTATCTACCGATAGGCTAAAGAATTTTTCTCTCTAAGAAGGATTGTCCGACAACTCCTGAAGAGAGAGAGCGTATGAGTAGAGTCCCATATGCTTCAGCCGTGGGATCTATCATGTACGCCATGATACGTACAAGACCAGATGTGGCATACTCACTAGGAGTAGTGAGTAGATACCAATCTAATCCTGGAGAAAATCACTGGAAAGTGGTTAAAGCCATCCTTAAGTATTTGAGAAAAACTAAGGACCAATGGTTGGTTTATGGCGAGTCAGATCTGAAACTTATGGGGTCCACAGACTCTAGCTTCCAATCTGACCATGATGACAGCAGGAGCGTGTCGGGTTATATCTTTACTCTGAATGGTGGAGCCATCTGCTGGAAGAGTTTCAAGCAACATACTGTGGCAGACTCTGTTTGTGAAGCGGAGTACATCACAGCATCGGATACCGCGAAGGAAGCTGTGTGGCTGAGAAAATTCATCAACGAGCTCGGAGTAGCACCCTCCCTCGATGGTCCAGTCCTGCTCTACTGCGATAGCACTGGTGCCATAGCTCAGGTGAAGGAACTCAAAGCACATCAGCGGATGAAGCACATCTTACACCGCTTCCACCTCATCCGGGAGATCGTGGATCGAGGTGACGTCGACCTTCAGAAGATCGACGGAAAGGAGAACCTTGCCGACCCCTTCACTAAAGCCCTGGCAATAAAGGAGTTCGACAACCACAAGTCGAAGATGGGTATTAGATACTGTGCCGAGTGGCTTTAGGACAAGTGGGAGTTGTTGGGAAATGTGTCCCAAAAAGCCAATTGTCAAGCTGTTGACGGTTGAGCAACCAAGTATTGTAATTGATTTGTTAATAAATAAAATATATTTGGCATCTTCATCATAAGCTTTCATCTTCTAATGAACTCTGTTGTTATGATAAAGTCCTTAGGACTATTTAAGTTCGATAAAGAGAGGATTTATCGATTAGTCCTTAAAACTATTCACGATCAAATGATAAGCTGTTAATAAGGACGACAGCTTCTATCGAGCATAGGTCGCTGTAGGCCATATGGGTTGGTTGTCCTCTTAACCAAGGAGTGTGGAGACACTGGTATGGCATACAGGTGAGATGTAAGGGTACATCGTCATTGAACGTGACCAACTCTAGAGTATTCTGCTGTCGAGAATGTCTCTAATGGGATATAGGTATAAGTGTCTCTTAGACTTGAGATCGCCTCAGTGACTTGCAAGCAACTCACTGTGCTTTGGTACTGGACTAACTGAATTTCTAATTCAGGGATGGAAGGCTTCTGGGCACAGTCAAGTACTTGCAAAGTTAGAGTGTGATCGAGATGGGATTGACCACTCCAAGAGTTGGAGAAGAATGAGTCGCTGTATTTCAATTTAGCAAAACCTTGGCCAGGGTAATCCATCAGATGGATTTGATATTTTGAAATACAATGTGGACAACCTGATTAGAGTTGACAGTTGAACTCTAGGGTGTCCTATGATCATTTTGGTCAAGGGGATGAATTATATGAAAACTATATCCGCATGGGTTCTAAGGATGTTGTTCTATACATTCGACCTATCCGGTCGTCGGGTACCATTGCTAGATGGTCACTTCGATTGGTACAAAAATTTATTCCTGTGCTATCAGCTTAGGTTCGGACCTATGAGGTCACACACATTAGAGTTCATGATCTGATCGGATGGTTGATCAACGATTAAGAATCGTTCTAGGGTTAAATGATCAATACGATTGACATTTAATCCGGTGCAAGTGTTGCAGGAGAATCGATTAGCAATTTGATTGCTAATTGACTTAATTTGATTAAGTCAATGGGCTGAGATTAAGTCTAATTAAATATAATTTAATTAGATTTGGTTTGGGCTTGGTTGGATCAAGTCCAATTGGTTTATTGGATAAGCCAAGTGCAAGAAAAAACTAGTCCTAGTTTAACTAGGACTTGGGTCAATCTAATTTCTAATTTGATTAAAAAATTAAATTAGATTTAAATCTAATTTTATCTGATTAAATTAGGTTCTTAATTGAGTTAAGACCTATTTTAATTAGGTTGATCTAATTTTGGTTTGATTCGGTTTGGGAAACCAAATTAAAACAAGTCATAAGATAGAATCCTAGTAAGACTAGGATTCCACCTTGCGCCACATAAGCCTTCCCCACGCCCTCTCTCTTATTCAACTTCAATCTCCCCTTATTTTGTGTGAAAAAAGCCCTCTCCCAAATCTCTCCCATGTTCACAAAAGGTCTCCTCTCTTCTTTCTTACATGGAAGGTGGTTTGGATCAAATCTAAAAGGAGTAAGTTTGGATTTCGAATTCTATGAGATAGAGTTTTAGAAATCCAAAACTCTTTCAATTTTTCACCGAATTTATCCAATTTTTTTTTAGAATTTTTGTGACTTTTAGGGTATATATTGTGCACCCTTTTCTGGTGATCCATGCATGAAAATATGAAGGAGGTGCTCAAGAGTTGGGCGTCCCTTAACTTGCCATGTTTGGATAAGCCTTGACTAGGTGTTTGACCTAGACAAGGACTCTATCATATCTCTCTATATAAGATGAGTTTCTTTGTGAAATTTTAGAAAAAGATAGAGATTTGAGAGACCTTTGTGCCATATAAAAATTAGAGAGAAATACCTTTGGGTCGTGGAGATATAAAAGGTGCAAGTTAGGGTGTCTAGAGAGAAAAATGTGAAGAAGAAGAGGGTCTTCTTCTAGGGTTTTTTGTTTTCATATCTTTCCTCCCTCCATCTTGAGTTTTCTGAGAGCGTCTCAGATCTGAAACTCCTCCTTTTACTTTTCATCTTTGGAAGAGTCTAAATCAAGAAGAAGGAGGCACCTGATCAACCATCAAAGAAGGATCAGTGCAGTACTAGCATACTGTGCTGATTTCCTGAAGCAGGACTTCTGATCGAGATTCATAGGCTCGTGTGGATGACTCCTAGAGGTCGGACACGTGTGCGGCTTGCAACATCATCCTTAAGCCTGGATCAGCAAGGTTAGAACGTCTAACTTGCAAGGTAATAGATCTGATCTATTGTTTAATACATATATTAGATGTGGTATAGAAATATGTTGATATGATCAACATGTAGTTCATGCTATATTTATATATTTTAATTTTTGATTTAATGCTATGTAATAATCATGTAATAGGATCTTAGATCTAGAGATTCTCTGATTTTAGAAAATAAATTTTGATTTATTTTAGTCTTCCGCTGTATGATCTTGAAAAAGTTTCAAGATCTAATCCTGAAACCCTAGATCTGGTTCCAACACCCAAAGCTCATTTTCTCCAATCGATAAATTATTTCTTCTCATATATGACCTAACCAAAAGAACCATCTGTATACTATAGGTTATTTGGTTCTGGATCTCTCAGATCCAATGGCATTTACTATTTGCTCAAATAATTTTCACAAATGCATCACCATGCAAATGATAAAGAACTAAATCCAAAATGATAATTGTCGAGGTTAGGTGCCCATGGCCGCAATATAATTTTTGCATCATTATCGACTCAAAAGAGTCACTTCACCTTCTCTCAGTCCTCTTCCTTCTTTAGACCCTATACTAAAGTGCATAATATGCACTAGAGTCTAATGAAAAAGAGAAAATCGTAAGATCAAATTTGAGCAATTTGACATACCTTTCAAAAGTGTGTCAATATTCTTTAGGTTCTCCAGGTATGTATCTTTGAACTTTTTAAGATCCTTTAGTTATCAACATATTGACTAATTCAGTTAAGGTGCTATAATATTTATTCATATAATAGTTTCATAAATTATTCATATGAATCAGAGATTGCAGGATCAAATCTATTAGTAATTTCTTATGCATGGTCATGTCGAGCTTTTCAAGCTCTTCAATATCTTTGATCATCGATCATGGACAAACTGTCCATCACGTATCTCATGCACTGTGCGACTCTGATCATCTCATAACTGTTGCAAATGAATCAGCATGTCATTAGCAGTCTACATATCCTTATGCATATATTAGATTTCATCAACTATGGAGTCTAATTTATAGCACCTAACCTAATTGTCAATGTCCAATCATTTATCAAGTATAGTTCGTTGACCATAGATTGGACAAGCTGATGACATTGGGTTAACCTGATCAAGAACATGGCTTAATTTCTAAAAGCTAAGAACTATTCTTAGATTTTTGAACCAGAATATATAATTAATTTCGATTAAGTGGTCGATATTTAAGATTCGAGCTAGAGGATTTGAAGCTGACATAATTGACCATAGAGAGTAAAGATTTAATTAGATATTGTACTTATAATAGTTTGTTTTAGAGACTTTAAAAACAAACAAAAAAGGCTTCCACTAATTTTTTGAATCTCTCACACTCTTCGGGTGGAGAAATGAAAATCCTAATGTGATAAGTGATTCAAGTGGATGTTGTAGTCTCATCGATGTATGGTACCTCACCTAACAGTTATTGGTGACACGTATACTAATGCGTAGATAACTCTTTATCTAGATGCTTCTTTAAGCATGTTGCAGCGAGTTGATCTCTAAATCCTGTGACCTCACCTAACAGTTATTGGCACATTTCTTAGTTAAGTCCGACCCATCATTCACCGACGAGTGCAAAGCTGTCATTGGATCTCTCACCTAATAGTTATTGGGCCCAATCCTATCTTTATCCTAGGGCATCTAATGCCAATAGAGTGGTTTGCCTTTTCGATGCAACCGAACCACTATAACCAATTGAGAATGATTAATATCGAAAAAGGCACCCGCATCTCTACAATGGTGCAAGATCAGTAGACTTAATATTTGTAAGAAGATTTAGGTTCAGATCTCTTCTAATTAGTCACATATATTTGATATAATGACTAATCTTATTTTAATCAGTATATTTTATGTCTGACCAATCCAGTCAGCATGGGTGAACTCGGATCAACAAGTAACCTAATACAGTACATAATCTTTCAAGATGGCCAGATAAGTAAAGATGAGTGGACGTCCCTCCATTGCTTTTCTTAGACACCAACGAATTGGTCAGATCAGATAATGGAACCAATTAAAGAACTACCATCTAAGACTTGCCTTAGACACCAAATTAGTTGATTAGAATCAATTAGGTTAACTTATAGACCCGGGCTCAAACCGCTGAGCCAAATTCGATCTTGACTTAATCAATTCACATCACATATGAATCAATTTGATCAACTACAACTAAATTCAATTTTGAGCCCCTTTGACCTAATACCAACCAACTCTTGATTAGGTTTGGTCAACTGCTCAAAATCGAAAAGGATTCTAACCTGATCTAATCAATGACCTTAGTTATAGTTTAGTCTCTAAATTTAATTTATTCAATCCATACCTGAAGCGCATATTTTATGCATTGAAATTTAAATCTTAAATTTATAATTTTAGATCTTATAATTTTAAATCTTAATTCTCAATTAAGTGCATTATGTATATGGGTTTAAGTTTAGATCTCGAAATAATTTTTGATCTATATAATTTATATTTATCTCATATAATTTTGCTGTCTGTAGAATTGAGTTAATTTTTCCTAATACACGAATTGACTTGTCATAGTGAGTCGGCACAACATTGAGATAAATAGAAATCTATAGACCTAGCCTGCACAGTTGAGTTGGCTCATCAGCAAATGAGCCAACCTATCAGGGTCTTGAGTTGACTCCAACAAAATAAGTTAACTCACCAAGCACTCGAGTCGACCCAATTGAGAATCGAATCAACTCCATAGGCATGTCAGTCATAGTTTCACGATTTCGTGCAAACAGAACCTAGGGTTTTGGATCTAGGATTTTGTAAAAATTAAGTTTTAGATCGTATGTCAAAATAATATATCATATATAATATTTAGTGATCTAAAATATATAAAAATACATACATAATCTAATTTAAATTTAAAATATGTAACACATATAATTTTTCATTCACTGTTCATCTTCATAGAAAATATCACAATCGGCACCCCTACACATCATAAGAGAAAATCCATCGAATGGGAAAGAGAGGGACTTTAATCCCTTCATCTTCTTATGACCGGATGACCATGGTGATTATCTCAATTCGATTACTAAGCTACTAAGAGTTTAATCTAATATATCGTATATATAATCAATTAAAAATCAGATCTAATGATCTTTTACATGTCAAACATATGAATAATAATTTTGAATCTATGCATGTAGAAAAAATTTTAGCAATCATACTAGATTCAAATTAAATCCTAATTAATATATTCAGATCTAAAACTAATTTTAAATTTGAATAATTTATGATTTATTTTAGATCTAAAATAATTTTAGATTTAAAATAATCTTTTAATCATATTAAAATATATAGAAAATTCAGATCTAATATTGATTGATGATCTACATCGTTCTAGGACAATCGTTCAGCATAACAGGATTATGCCAGGACAACCTTATTTTAGAACGACATTGATCATCTTACTAATTTTCAGATCTAATTTTTATAAATCAAAGTTTAGATCTGAGGGATTTTCATATTCATATCAGAACCTATGCTCTGATACCACTATTAGAATATGCTATGGTTTCGTACGTGTATTTTAAATTTTTTTTAAAAAATTTATGCAGCAAAAATGAATAAATTAAAATCTTTTTAATTTAAATATGTACCAGATCTGATCTAAAAATTATAGCTAAAATCTTGACATGAACATGCTATCTTGATCTAAAATTTGAAAAAAAAAACAAACATTAGCAAAACCAAATCAGAGATCAGATCTCCATACCTTCAGATCCTGTAGATGTCCTAGGTTCCGATCGTAGCCGCACACGCATTCAGCCTCTATAGGTATCCACATGAAGATGTTTGATCAGAACATCGAGATCACCGATGTGCTAGCACCTTGTAGATCTCGCTTCTCAGCCTTGAATTTGCATCTCTTCTTCTAGATCTTGAAGAAGAAGATCACTGTGCGAACTCTTTCGCACAGATCTGACAAGATTTGAACCAGATCATCAAGAAGAGAAGAAGAACCTTTCTTCTTCTCTTCTTCTCTCTCTTTTTCTCTCTTAGATTTGATCTCTATCAGATCTGGGCATTGGGGATGAAAGGAAGAAAGAAAGAGAAGGCATTGAAGACAGCCTCACGGTAAAAAAAGAGAGCTTTCTTCTCTTACACGCACCCTCTCTCCCTCACGTTATAAGTTTTATCACACAAAATAATATCCCATACCCAAACACTTCCTCATGCCTTGATAGATCTAATCTGATTTGATCTTGGGCGTTCATATCAAAAAGAAGGGACAAGATTCATTGAGATAAGAGAAGGAAGAAGAAACTTATCTCACGTACTAACCTTGCGCACGCCCCACCTTTTCCTATTTTTTTGTCACACAAAAAATATTCCATACCCCATTCTAATCAGATTAGAATATCCTCTTGATAAGGAATCTATTCAAAACATATTTGGATAGTTGTCTTAAAGAGAGAGAGTCCCAGAAGGATGGGGTGCCTCTCTACTCTTCATGCACGCAAGAAGAAAAAGGGACGCGTCCCAACACATGCCCTCCCCTTCTTGGCATGAAATCTAGAGAGAGAGTCTTAAGGAATCTAGACACACTAAGTCATGATTTATCTTGTTTAAATTGGATCTCAATCAGGTTCAAATCGAGTCGAATTCGAAAGGCTATCAAGCCTGATCCAATCAAGCTTGAAATCCAAATTCGATTTGGATAATTGAATCTAATTAATATTAAATTAAATTAAATTAAATTAAATTTGATTTAAATTAATTAAAACTTAATTCATAATTTAATCAGTCTCAATAAAATTATAATATTTGTAATTAAGTCCCTGCGCCAACAATTAGCAGCTGCTAAAACTGTAACGCTTACAAATTAGCAGTTTCTAAAATTCAAATGTCAATCTGATTGATAATTCGAATATGATTCAATCAATTGATCAAGTCATGCTCCTTTTGTATGTGACCTCTCAGGTTCTATTCTATGTACTAGTAAGACATACCGTGATCTCCATCACAGTATCGTCGAAACTCTTTTCGATGGGCTAGAACGATTCCAACTCACCTCAACAAGGATCGTTAATCCAAAAATGATCCTAGTGAGTTCTCACAATCTACTAGTGATACCTAGCAGCATATAGTGGTAACCCAGCAGAATAGAAAAGATGAACCCCTAGGTACAGTTATCGTGTGATACAATCCCTCTATCGTGAGTCCCGACTAGATGGAGGTCATGGAGAGCTTGTCAAATCTCATTGTCAGTCATATGCTAGATTGGCTCGACTCAAATTCATCTATGAATTTTGTGAAAACTCTTTTCTAGTATTCACACTTACTCTGATCAGAGATTTTCTGAACTCAGTTTTACGAATCGCATATGACTCTCCTTTTCTATGAAGGTCGATAGATTTCATCTAGATGCATCCTACTCTAAACAATGAACCTGAACCTACAATAGCCAACATACACAGCAAGGACGCAAAGAGCTAAGGACCAAGGAAATGTGTAGTCAAACTAAGTAGCTTCACTGTGAATAGTCAATACATCACAGGTCAAAAGATCAGTCACACCACTGCAGCATCGAAAAAATTATCGATGAGTGAGTAAACATCCAAATGATTTTTCATGTTGGTCATGCTCAGTGTAAGTTATTCTCTAACAACCATATATACTCTTACCCCAGTGTCTCTACACCACAGACTTAAGACTCATCTATCCTAAAGGGAGGTGATCCGTGCACTGATCTTGAATGGATTGATCACTGTCCTCCATGACGATCCTTTGATCGAAAGTATTTAGAAATTAACTACTAATGATGTATGTCTCAAATTTTTAATATCTTAAGAATATACAAAATCATCTTTGTTAATTTTTAACATAAATCATAGACATATAAGACATGATTGGTTATCAAGACTGCTCATCAAGTACAAAATATACTCTAGAAAAAGGTATATGTCAGCCAAGATTGGCTTCAAAGGCATGCATCTAACACACCGCTACTGAGAGACGTGGTAAAGATGATCCTTGCTGGTTGCTCACAGCCACACATGTGTCTGACCTCTATGGGAGGTCCACTCGAAGCCCTAATCTGATCGATCTTCTCAGGAGTGCTAGCTCGTACGAAGACCTTCTTGACTGATCTTGATTCTTTTTTCAAATCTCTGAAATCTTTTCAGAGATTAAAGATGGACTTCTGGAGGAGATGAAAGGGTGGAAGAAAGATGGAGAGGAGACTGTCTTCTCTTTTCTTTTTTTCTCTTCCCAAACCCTTAGAACCAAAATCCTAGTGTGATGACCCAAGCCCAAGCCCAAAAAAAAAAAATAGAGAATCAG
The DNA here is from genome assembly GCF_000442705.2 of Elaeis guineensis. Classification (NCBI taxonomy): domain Eukaryota; kingdom Viridiplantae; phylum Streptophyta; class Magnoliopsida; order Arecales; family Arecaceae; genus Elaeis; species Elaeis guineensis. Next base: position 50,447,189 of record NC_025997.2, read on the forward strand.
GAAGAAGACTCCTGATGAGCCACCATGATCAGGAGTCCTAGGACCACCAGGAGTCCTAGGGCTCTCTATAAAAAGGTCCTTCCCTTCCTAAGAAACCCCCCATCGGTCTTCCTCCTTCTTTTCCTCCCTGATTTCTCCGATTGAAGTCGCGGCCCTTGATTCGTGCTCGCCACGATTTTTTGCCGGTGGGATCACTGGAAGCTGAGGTCCGGAGAAGAATTTTCAAGATTTCTAGGATCCCTAATTTAGATTTTCTTTTGAGGTAAGTAGTGTTTTACTTTTATTAAATTTATCTGATAAATTATAAATTTAAATTATATAAATTCATGGCATGCTTGTGATTGAAAATATTTGTTGAAATTAATTATGATTGAAAATAATTATTGAAAATTATTTATGATTGAAAATATTTGTTAAAAATTTTTATGATGATGTATGATCATAAAGAATGATATGATTGATTTACTCGAATATCACTTATTTATATTATTATTGAAATAATATATGAATGAAAAGATGATATGAGTTGACAATCTGGCTATGTAAAGGACCCCGCCAATGGGGCCATATATGTTGGCAAATGATTTATTCTGAGAATTTATATCACCAGTGAGACCAACGACATGTCGCCAGAGAGACCAGCGATAAACTGCCAGCGAGACCAGCAGTTCTGAAGGACTTTGCTGCCAGATGATTCACAGCTCACCGCAAGAAGATACGCGGTATTATGATCCTGCCACAGAGAAAATATGATCATAGTTCATGGTTGATAAGAGAAACTTAAAAAATTTGATGAAATTTAGATGATAAGCATAATTTGAAATTATGATGAATTAAAATTTTATACATGATTAATAGTGTGATGAATTAAATTATGAATTCATGAATTTACATATTGATTTTGTTATTATCAATAAACCGATATGTATAGTATTAGTGCCTGATTTATTCAGATAAAGGTATACACTGCTTACTAGGCTATTTAGCTCATGATGAGTTTATATTTTCTTTACAGATCCAGAAAATTAGCGTGATACAGAATTCGATTGGAAGAGCGATTAGAGATGGAGTTGGCTTATTTGATTTAGGATTTTTTTTATTTTAAGTGTTGACTTTGTTAGATAATTATTTTTTTTTTTGACACTGAGTTTGATTTGTTATTTGAACTAAGGTTTGATCATTAAGATTAAAATTTATTTAACTTTATGTGTATGATGTCATGATAAGATGCCTTGCATGCTTGTAAGAAAAGCTTCCTATGAGTATGCGGTGGTTGCCATGACCTTTGACTCACAATCTCAGATCAGGGGCATGATAATTTATATGGTATTAGAGCATAAGTAAATAGATAAAGACATGTAGAATAGAATGAGCGAGTGATGGGTAGATATTAGGAAATTTGAGAGGTTAGTTATAATGATGAACTGACCTGTCTTAAATAAGTTTATAACTTTATTAAGGATAAGTTATCATCTCAAATTTGTCATAGGTCAATATGCCTCCATGATGAATGAAGAATACTCAAGGAGCGGTAGGAGGGATATCAAATCCACTTAGTGATAACACTCCCCAATTGAATAGCGGCACATCTTAGTAGGAAGGAATCATTAACCCTACTGGAAATACTCCGATAGTGCAGGAAGAGCCGAACATGACTCAATTAATGCAAACTCTGATTGGAGTAGTACAAACACAGCAACAGTTACTTCAACAACAACATACGCAGCCACATCAGCATCCTCCACCGACATCTGGACATGGAGAACATCCGATGCAGAGAAACAACATCATCGAGTTTAAAAAGCTGGCTCCTCTAGCCTTCAAAGGGATCATCGAGCCACTGGAAGCTAACAACTAGATTATGGAGATGGAGAAGGCATTTGTCATGCAAGAATGTCACGATGATGAGAAGACCCGCTACACAGCATATCTATTACAAGGTGAGGCATACAACTGGTGGCGTATACTTGAATAAAAATATGAACATGATGGGATACCACTCACTTGGGAGAGATTTTGAGATGAATTCTTTGACAAGTATTTTTTTTGAAGTGTTAGAATATAGAAAGAGCAAGAGTTTATTCATCTGAAATAGGAGAATAGATCCGTTGCAGAGTATGAAGCCAAATTTACAGAGTTAGCCAAGTTCGTTCTAAGATTAGTTGAAATTGAGCAAGATAAAGTACATAAATTTGAAATGAGACTAAAGACGAAAATTAGAAAACAAGTTGTACCCTATGAGTTAACTACTTATACCTCAGTTGTGAATAAAGCTCTAATAATTGAGAGAAAAGTTAATAAAACACATGCAGAAAGAGAACAGAATCAGAAGAAGAGAAATAGGTTTGGTGGAACTCAAGGACGAAATTAGAATAATAAGGGTCCAGCAAAGAAGCCAGCAAATAATAAAAATCATGAGAATGAGACGGCTAGATGTTTGAGATGTGGCTGAAGAGAGCATGATTTTTTTAATTGCCCATGGAATACTGGTTCTTATTTTAGCCGTGGACAGAAGGGACACAAAATTACAGATTGCCCCCAGAGGAATGAGAATAGATCCACACAAATAAAGGATGGAGGTCAAAGGCCGAAACTCAAGGAAGGATCTATGCACTCACACAACAAGATACTTAGGCCTCTAATGCTGTGGTGATAGGTATCATTCCTATATGATATTTATGCTTCAATTTTGTTTGATTCTGGTGCTACACATTCCTTTATATCCACTACTTTTATTAGACAACATGATATAGTATGTGAACCTATGAAAACTAAATTATATGTTGAGACACCAGTAGGTGGTATTTTGAGTACCAAAAGTATGTGCAAGTCATGTAGTATTAGAATAGGAAAAAGAGAATTACTAACAGATTTGGTGATCTTAGATATACATGATTTTGATGTCATTCTAGGAATGGATTGGCTTGCTACTTATCATGCCTCTGTGGATTGTCATGGAAAGAAAGTGAACTTTCAAATTTTGATAGAATTAACATTTAGTTTTGATGGAAGTACAGAAACCACCCCTCCATGTATTATTTCATTTGTGCAAGCTAGATAGATGCTAAGAAAGGGATGTAGAGGTTATCTAGTATCAATAAAGAATATAGAACATGATGAATTAAGGTTACAGGATATTTTTATCGTAAATGAATTTTCAGATGTATTCATTGATGATTTATCCGGACTACCACCGGATAGAGAAATTAAATTTACCATTGAGTTGGCACCCAATACCAGTCTGATTTCTAAAGCTCCTTATCGAATGGCCCCCATGAAGTTGAAGGAGTTAAAAGATCAATTACAAAATTTATTGGATAAAGATTTTATAAGACCTAGTGTGTCTCCTTGAAGAGATCCAGTCTTGTTTATGAAAAAGAAAGATGGTAGTATGAGGCTTTGTATCGATTATAGAGAGTTGAATAAGAACACTATCAGAAATAAGTATCCTCTACCTCGAATCGATGATTTGTTTGATCAGCTGCAAGATGCACAAATTTTTTCAAAAATTGATCTTCGTTCAGGATATCATTAGTTAAAAATCAAAATAGAGGATATACCAAAGACTGCATTTAGAACTCGTTATGAACATTATGAATTTTTAGTGATGTCATTTGGGTTAATCAATGCTCCAGCGGCCTTCATGGGTTTCATGAACAGAATATTCAAATCCTATCTTGATAAGTTTGTTGTCGTATTTATTGATGATATCTTGATATATTCAAGAAGCAAATCGAAGCATGAAGAACATTTACGGTGTATACTACAAATATTAAGGAAAGAAAAGCTTTATGCCAAATTAAAGAAGTGAAAATTTTGGTTGGACAAAATAGTTTTCTTAGGACACATCATATCTAAAGATGAAATTTTTGTGGATCCAACAAAAGTGGAAGTTGTGATGCAGTAGAACAGACCTACAAATATTTCTGAGATTCGGAGCTTTTTGAAAATGGCAGGTTATTACAGATGATTTGTAGAAGGATTCTCCCGTATAGCTACACCTTTGACTCGTCTTACTTAGAAAGGGGTTAAATTCGAAAGGGGTTAAATTCGAGTGGACCAAGGATTGTGAACAGAGCTTTCAAGAGTTAAAACAACAATTAGTTTTAGCCCCTATTCTTACTATACCAACAGGAAATGAAGGATTCACAATATATAGTGATGCATCTAAAAAGGAACTTGACTGTGTATTGATGCAACATGGTAAGGTAGTGGCTTACGCTTCAAGATAATTGAAATCATATGAACAAAATTATCTGACACATGATTTGGAGTTAGCTACAGTGATTTTTGTCTTGAAAATTTGGAGACATCATTTATACGGTGCACAGTATGAAGTGTTTACTGATCATAAGAGTTTGAAGTATATTTTTACGCAGAAGGAATTAAACATGAGACAGAGAAGGTGGTTAAAACTATTGAAAGATTATAATTTAACAATTCATTATCATCTCAGAAAAGCTAATGTTGTCGCTGACACCCTTAGTAGAAAATCTATGAAAAATTTGGCTATTTTAATCACACATCAAAGCCAATTATTAGAGGATATAAGAAAATTGAAATTAGACATTCTAGTATATGACTCAACAGTATGATTAGCCAACATGAGGGTTCAGCCAACACTCATTGAAAGGATTATAGTCGCCCAGAATGGTGATTCACAATTAATGAAAATAAGAGATTCAGTGGAAGCTAGTGTTCAATCTGAATTCAAGATACATGATGATGGTTCATTGAGGTTCGAAAATAAAATTTGCATACCCAATGATTCGGTACTCAAATAAAAAATACTTCAGGAAGCACATCAGATCGGTTATACTGTTCATCCTAGAGGTACTAAGATGTATAGGGACTTGAAGAAAATGTACTGATGGAATAATATGAAAAGAGAGATTGCTCAATTTGTGGCTCAATGTTTGGTGTGTCAATAAGTTAAAGCTGAACATCAGAGACCTGTAGGATTACTTCAACCTCTCAATATTCCAGTATGGAAGTGAGAACATATCACTATGGATTTTGTAACTGGACTACCTAAGACTCCAAGTAAAAATGATGCAGCCTGGGTGATTGTGGATCGATTGACAAAGTCTGCATACTTTCTACCAATTAGAGTTGGATTCACTTTGGAAAGACTAGCAAAATTATATATGAAAAAAATTATAAGGCTACATAAAATTCCAGTGACCATTGTATCGGATCGAGACACCAGATTTGTATCACAGTTTTGGAAGAACTTACACAAGACATTAGGAACAAAATTGAACTTTAGTACAATCTTTCATCCACAGACTGATGGCCAGTCAGAGAGAACTATTTAGATCTTAGAAGATATGTTGAGAACTTGTATTTTAGATATGAAAAGTTCTTGGGACGAGCATCTATCTTTGATTGAGTTCGCTTATAATAACAGTTATCAGGCTAGCATTGGTATGGCACCTTATGAAGTATTATATGGTAGAAGATGTCGATCACCGATTTACTGGGATGATGTTGGTGAGCGAAGAATATTGAGCCCCGAACTTATTCCACAAGTAGTCGAAAAGATTCAATTAACTAAAGAACGACTTCGGATAGCACAAAGCAGACAGAAAAGTTATGCAGATAACAGGAGACAGAAATTAAAATTTCAAATTGGTGACCATGTATTTCTCAAAGTATCTCCTTCAAAAGGAATCTTAGGATTTGGCATTCGTGGTAAATTGAATCCTAGATATGTGGGTCCATTTGAGATTTTGGAAAGAATTGGTGAGGTGGCGTATAGACTTGCCTTACCACCTTCACTTGCAAGAGTACATAATATTTTTCATGTTTCTATGTTAAAGAAATATTTACCAGACCCAAGTCACATCGTGAAACTTGAATGCTTGCAAGCTAGAAAAGATCTATCATATGAAGAATATCTGATATGAATCGTGGATTATAAAGAACAAGTGCTGAGACATCGCAACATTCTTTTTGTCAAGGTATAGTGGAGTCGACATTCGGAAAGAGAAGCTACTTAGAAACTAGAGGAAGAAATGAAGCAAAAATATCCCCAGCTCTTCGAGACCACAAGTATGAAAAATTTTGAAGATAAAATTTTTTTTAGGGGTGAAGAATGTGATGACCCAAGCCCAAGCCCGAGTTAGAAGACCCAAGCCCAAGCCCAAAAAAAAAAATAGAGAATCGGGAAGAAGACTCCCGATAGGAGTCTTCTTCTCCGATGAGCCACCATGATCGGGAGTCCTAGGACCATCAGGAGTCCTAGGGCTCTCTATAGAAAGGTCCTTCCCTTCCTAAGAAACCCCCCACCGATCTTCCTCCCTTTCTTCCTCCCTGATTTCTCCGATTGAAGCTGCGGCCCTTGATTTGTGCTCACCGCGGTTTCTCGCCGGTGGGATCATCGGAGGCTGAGGTCTGGAGAAAGATTTTCAAGATTTCTAGGATCCTTAATTTAGATTTTTATTTGAGGTAAGTAGTGTTTTACTTTTATTGAATTTATCTGATAAATTATAAATTTTAATTATATAAATTCATGGTATGCTTGTGATTGAAAATATTTGTTGAAATTAATTATGATTGAAAATAATTGTTAAAAATTATTTATGATTGAAGATATTTATTGAAAATTTTTATGATGATGTATGATTGTTGGTGCAAAAATCCACCTGCGTCGGAGAAGCTGGAGTCGAAGGAGTCACGGTCGCCGCTGGGACTTGCAAAAGAAGTCTAAACCGGAGTTGGGGTTGCTCCAGTAAGACCCTCCGACGCTCAAGTCAGTTCTCTGCCTCAATAAGAATGGAGTGCTCAAACAAAAATTTTAGCAGAGTTTTTGGGATAGAAATTAGAGCTTGGAGAATAACGTATCTGGGGCCCCCTTTTTATAGGCGGAGGGAGCAACGGATTAATAGCGACGTTTGTAACTGCCTAGTAGTGGGCCGCTCGGAGTCAGGAGGAGTTTATTATGAAGAGTGATGGGGTGGAGTCGTGGCTGTCACCATGGCTCGCCACGTGGAATCTATTGCGGAGAGTGGAGTGGCATCCGTTGTCGCGACTCGCCAGGGAGTGGTGGAGCCACGCAGTATCCACCGCAGGGAGTGGAGCAGAGTCATGGCCATTACTGCGGCCTGCCGCATGGAGCCTGTTGCGGGGAGTGGTGGAGCCGTGCAGAATCTGCCGTAGGAAGTGGAGCAGAGTTGTGGCCATTACTGTGGCCTGCCAGGGGGTCCAGGCCTGCCGGCCAAAGTTCGGTTGGGGTGTCCGACAGAGAGAGGTGGCTAGCTACCCATCTGAGAGGAGCTCGGAGTCCGATTCCTGTAGGAGTCCGGATGAAGTCTTCCTGCAGTCGAGGTCGGGGATGAAGTCTGGCTCCCATAGGAGTCCGGGCGAAGTCTTCCTGCAGCTAGAGTCGGGGATGAAGTCCGGCTCCCGTAGGAGTCCGGACGGAGTTTACCTACAACTGAAGCCGGAGGCGAAGTCTGGCTCCCGTAGGAGTCCGGAAGAAGTCTGCCTGCGACTGAAGTCGGGGGCGAAGTCCGGCTCCCGTAGGAGTCCAGACGAAGTCTTCCTGCAGTCAGAGTTGGGGACGAAGTCCGGCTCCCATAGGAGTCCGGACAGAGTTTACCTGCAACTGAAGTCAGAGGCAAAGTCCGGCTCCCGTAGGAGTCTAGACGAAGTCTTCTTGCAGCCGGAGTCGGGGATGAAGTCCGGCTCCCGTAGGAGTCCGGACGAAGTCTTCCTGCAGCCAGAGTCGGGGATGAAGTCTGACTCCCGTAGGAGTCTGGACGGAGTTTATCTGAAGTCGGAGGTGAAGTCCGGCTCCCGTAGGAGTCCGGACGAAGTCTACCTGCAATTGAAGTCGGGGGCAAAGTCCGGCTCCCGTAGGAGTCCGGACAAAGTCTTCCTGTAGTCGGAGCCGGGGACGAAGTCCGACTCCCGTTGGAGTCCGGACGGAGTTTACCTGCAACTGAAGTCGGAGGTGAAGTCCGGCTCCCGTAGGAGTCCGGACGAAGTCTACCTGCAATTGAAATCGAGGGCGAAGTCCAGCTCCCGTAGGAGTCCAGATGAAGTCTTCCTGCAGTCGGAGCCGGGGATGATGTCCGGCTCCCGTAGGAGTCCGGACGGAGTTTACCTGCAACTGAAGTCGGAGGAGAAGTCTGACTCCCGTAGGAGTCCGGACGAAGTCTACCTGCAATTGAAGTCGGGGGTGAAGTCCGGCTCCCGTAGGAGTCCAGACGAAGTCTTCTTGCAGCCAGAGCCGGGGATGAAGTTCGGCTCCCGTAGGAGTCCGGACAAAGTCTAGAAGGTGGTCGATCGTCGTGGAAACTTAGTTGGAGTTCGTCTGTCGTGAAGAATCCGATCGATGCTGATGGGGGCTTATCCATCGGCAAAACTTGAGAGTGTTGTGAAGGCTTGGCCGTCAGAGAGGTTCGGAGAGATGTCGCCGAAGGTCGGAAGTCGGTAGAATTCTCGGAGGGTCACTCCTGTCACAAACTTCGACTGGGGGGTATTTTATACCCAACAATGATCATAAAGAATGATATGATTGTTTTACTCGAATATCACTTATTTATATTATTATTGAAATAATATATGAATGAAAAGATGATATGAGTTGACAACCTGGCTATGTAAAGGATCTCGCCAATGGGGGCATATACATTGGCAAATGATTTATCCTGAGAATTTATGTCGCTAGTGAGACCAGTGACATGTCGCCAGAGAGACCAGCGATAAACCGCCAGCGAGACCAGCGGTTCTGAAGGACTTTGCTGCCAGATGATTCACAGCTCACCGCAAGAAGATATGCGGTATTATGACCCTACCACAGGAAAAATGTGATCATAGTTCATAGTTGATAAGAGAAACTTAAGAAATTTGATGAATTTAAGATGATAAGCATAATTTGAAATTATGATGAATTAAAATTTTATACATGATTGATAGTATGATGAATTAAATTATGAATTCATGAATTTACATATTGATTTTGTTATTATCAGTAAACCGATATGTACAGTATTATTGCCTGATTTATTCAGATAAAGGTATACATTGCTTACTGGGCTATTTAGCTCATGATGAGTTTATATTTTCTTTACAGATTTAGAAAATTAGCATGATACGAAATTCGGTTGGGAGAGTGATTAGAGATGGAGTTGGCTTATTTGATTTAAGATTTTTTTCATTTTAAGTGTTGACTTTGTTAGACAATTATTTTTTTTTTGACACTGAGTTTGATTTGTTATTTGAACCAAGGTTTGATCATTAAGATTGAAATTTATTTAACTTTATGTGTATGATGTCATGATGAGATGCCTTGCATGCTTATAAGAAAAGCTTTCTATGAGTATGCGGCGGTTGCCATGACCTTCGACTCACAATCTCGAGTCAGGGGTGTGACACCTAGAAACTAGGTTTTGTGCATCCCCAAAGAGAGAGGACTCTCCTCCTCTTTTTTTATGCCAAGAATCAATGCCCAAAGCCCCTTCATGTGAAGAGCTATTTCTCTGGTCTCTTACATGCACAAGAATGAAATAAAACTCCTTTTATTTCAACATGTAAGGAGGTAAGGTTGGAAGAGTCCATAAGAAGGACTCTTCATGAATGTCGCACACTCTCATCAATTCATGCCAAATTGAATATGGGACACCCCTTCCCATAATTATCTATGATAATTCTAATTCTTTTTTGATGTCCCACACCCCATATCTCTCTATTTGTCACACAAAAGAAAAGATTTTAAGGGAAGTGGGTGGTAAGGTTGTAGATAATGTCAAACATTATCTATGTGGTATCTAATTTCAAATCACATTTGAACATACCAAATAAAACCAGATCTTATCCAAATTTGGTTGTAAGATAGGGAGGGCAAAGGACTCTTTGGCATGAATAAATCTCATGCAAAATAATTTTGTGCATGATGAAGAATGGCATCCAAAGTAGGAGGCGCAAGGGAGAAGAGTTCAATGCAATATGGACTCTTAATTTTCTTATTTGAATCCAAACCAAATCACATCTGAATTAGCCCAAAAAAAATAGATAAAATCTAATCTAATTAGATTCATAATTTTGTAATCAAATTCTAATCAAATTAAGAATTGATTGAATCAAAATTTTGATCAAATCAAAGATAATTCTTCCTTAGCGATTAGGTCATCTCATAACCTAATCGAGTCAAACCTAAGTGAATCTAATTCAATTAGATTTTATCAAATCATATTTGCTCAATCAAATTGAGTTAATCAATAATTTAATTACTAATTAATCTTTTATTAATTCACTAATACTCGATGAATAAATTTATTATAACTTTTGCATAAGATTATTCATCAATCGAAATAACGATTAAGCCCTTGAATGATTCTCAATCGTTGATTAGCCACATGATCAGTCAGAAACTTTTTTTGAGTGTGATCTCATAGGTTCGAATCTAAGTTGATAGTATAAGAATAAATTTTTGAACCAATCGATGTAACCATCTGGCAATAGTAATCCGACGTCTGGATAGATCGAATGATGGTGAAGCAATATTCAAGAACCAATTGGCCTATGGTTACCTTATGGTTACCGTATAATGCATCCCTATGATCCTAATACTCAAGGATGACCTAGGATTTAACTGTCAATCCTAGATAAGTCATCTACATTATATTTCAATCTTTCAAATCCATCACATGGATTATCTGAGCTCAAGTTTTGCTAAATTGAAATACATTGATATATTAACTCCTATTAATTCGAAGGGGTCAATCCTATCTTAACTCATGCACCAACTTGATAAGTACTTGACTATACCCAGTAATTTTTTATCACTGAATTATAAATTTAGATAGTCTAGCATCAAAATATAGTGAGTTGCTTACAAATCACTATGGTGATCTCAGATCGGAGGAACACTTATACCCATACCCTTCGCGAGCTACTCTTGACAGTAGAGTACTCTACAGTTGGTCACGTTCAGTGATGATATACTCCTACATCTTACTTGCATATCATACCAGTGTCTTCATACCTTTTGGTTACAAGGAGAACCAACGCATATGGCACACAATGACCTACACTTGATATCGCTATCGTCCTAGCAATAGAGAATCGTTTGGTCGTGAACCAATTTAAGGACTTCACGATAAATCCTCTTTTATCAATTAAAATAATCCTAAAAACTTCATCATAACATAGGAGTTTGTTAAAAGATGTAATCTTATGATGAAAAAGATCAAATAACTTTTATTATTGATTAATTCATATATATTTATAATTAGCATAATCGTAAAATGAATAGTTTTAGGACATAATTTTCAATAATTTCCACTTGGACTAAAGTCAATCAGTATAGTATCATATATCCATCTTTGATTTATCATCTCAAAACTTCTAGATACTAAGACTTTAGTAAATGGGTTGGTCAGATTTTTTTTTCATCGATCTTCTAAAGTTTGACGTCACCTCTATCCGTAATTTTTGAATAAGGTGATATCAATGCAAAATGCTTGGTAAGCCAATGGGATTTTGGCTCCTTGGCATGAGCTATGGCTTCGGTGCTGTATAATACAGTAGGACCATCATTGAAGGATGCCACTCCTAGCTTGCCTGTGAACCTGTACAATCACATAGCTTCCTTGCAAACATCGGATGCTACAATGCATTCAGTCTCACAATTAAATTTGGCTATATTTTTCTGCTTGAAACTTTTTCAGCAAATTGCTCTATTATTTTGGATGAAGATGTATTCTGATACATTTTTGCTATTATTATGTCCAACTAAAAACTGAAGTCATACTCTACAAGTTTTAAGTTGAAGGATCGCGCAGGGATTTCATGCATGTATTTTAAAATTTTTAGTGAAAGAATATTAGATTAAACTATTTAATCTATAAATATATGTATAATATTTGATCTTAAAACTCTTACAAATAGATTTATAACATAAATTTATATGCATAAAAATCTGAATCTAATATTACAAGCATTTGAACAAGAACAGCAATTAGTGATAGATCTAATCTACCACTTCTAGGGTTCCAAACCCAATACTTGAGCGTGGGTAGTTGATCTCTAGAATTGAAATATAGATCTAAAAGTCTTCTCTGATTGCTCACGATCGCACAAGCATCTGACCTCTACGGATAGTCCACACGAAGTCCTCGAACCGATCAGCCTTTTGCGGGAGTGCTAGCTCACACAGTCGATTTCTGATGGTAGATTTGATTTGATCTCTTCCTTCGATCACCTCAAACCTTTTTGATGTTAAAGATGGATCAGAGGGGATGTTGGATGATGGAGAAAAATCTAATGAAGATTTTCTTCTCTTTGGTTTTTCTCTCACTCAAAATCCTAGAACAGTTCTAGGTCGCTCACCTGAGAGGAGATCGATCTTCTCTTTTGTTCATGTCAAGGAAGAAGGAAATCCACCCAAACCTCACACCCCAAAGAAGTATTTTTGACCCTCTTTCTCTTTAGTATCTCACAGTGAAAAGCTCTCTTCATTTGGCACACGAAATAATGGCCTTTTAATGGTTGTCGCACAAACCAGATAAGATAGGATAAGGGTTGGAGTTTATTGCAATTCAAACCATTTTGAATTTCAATTTGACTCCAATTTTTTTTCACCCTTATCTAACTTAAAAAGAAACTTACTAAAGAAAATTAGGCATAAAAATTAATTAGAAAGATTTTTTTTTCTCATACACAATGGGCACCTTCAGAAACTGCCGACGTGTGGAAGGATATGGATAAGATTTTAAGTTAAAATTCAAATCAATTTGAATTTAAATCAAAATCAATCAATTTTTATCCTTAATAGATAAAAAAAAAGTTTTTTTTTTTAATTTTTTTTTATATATAAACTGATTTTATGTGGTGAGAAAAGGTGTGAGATAATTTGAGTGGCATAAGGGAGAGAGTCTCACTCATTTGGGACTCTAGGGTTTATCCAATTGGATTTCTTTCAAACCCAATCCAATTAGACCCAAATAAAATATGATGAATCTAATCTAATTAGGCTCCTATAATTTCAATTAAATTTAATCAAATTAATAAATTAATTAAGTCATAGATTTGATCAAATTAGGATCATTTTTTCCTTACCGATTATGTCATCTCATAACCTAATCAGACTTGATCTGATTGAATCCAATTCAATCAAACTTGATCCAGACTTTAATGCTCAATCAAATTAAGCTAATTAGTGATTAAATTACTAATTAATATTTTATTAATAATAGAGTCCAAGTCTTGTGGGACTCTTCTCTAGAGTCCCCGTCTAATGGGACTCTTCAGGAGAGTCTCCATCCACTGGGACTCTTCAGCAGAGTCCCCATCCACTGAGACTCTTCAGATTAGTCATATGATTGGAGAGAAACTTCTAACCCATAGGTTCGAACCTAAGTTGATAGCACAAAAACTAATTCCTGTACCAATCGGAGTAACCATCTAGCAATGGTACTCGACATTCGGATAGGTCGAATATATGCAAAGCAACACTCAAGAACCTATTTGGATATAGGTATTGTATAATTCATCCCTTTGACCTTTGATGCTAGGATGACTTAGAGTTTAAACTGTCAACTCTTAATAGTACATCCATTATGTGTCTCAACCTGATAAATCTGGTGACTCCTCATAAGGATTGTCCTAGCCAAGATCTTGCTAAATTGAAACACAAAGCATTCTCTCCAATCTCTTGGAGTGGTCAATTCCATCTTGACTCACGCATCGACTTCACAAGTACTTGACTATGCCTAAAAACTTTTTGATCCTGAATTAAAAATTCAGATAGTCTAGCACCAAAACATAGTGAGTTGCTTGCAAGTCACTGTGGTGATCTTAGGTCGGAGGGATACTTATACCCATATCCTTTCAGAGTGACTCTTGATAGTAGAGTGCTCCGAAGTTGGTCACATTCAGTGAAATGTACTCTTACATCTCACCTGCATGCCATACCAGTGTCTCCACGCTCCTTGATTGAGAGGACAACCAACCTATATGGCACACACTGACCTACACTTGATATGTCTATTGTCCTAATAATAGCATATCATTTGATCATGAACTCATTTAAGAACTGAATGATAAATCCACCTTTATCGATTTAAAATAGTCATAAAAACTTTCATCGTAACACAGAAGTTCGATATAGAAGATGTACAAGCTTATGACGAAAAATATCAAATAAATATTTTATTAATTAATTCATATATAATTACATCAAATAGCATAACTATCAACAGACTAACGATTGACTTTGAAATATATTTTTCAATAATTTCCACTTGTACTAAAGCCAATCGGTACAGTATCCTATACCCATCTTCATTTTATGATTTTCGAACTCCTTCACCACAAGGATTTTAGTTAATGGGTTTGTTAGGTTCTCCTTTTCATCGATCTTCTAAAGGTTGATGTCACCTCGATCTATGATTTTTTGGACCAGATAGTAACAATGCAGAATGTGCTTGATCTGCTGATGTGACTTTAGTTCTTTTGCTTGAGCAATGGCGCCAATGCTGTCATAGTACAACAGGATGGGACCATCAAGGGAGGGTGCCACTCCAAGCTCGTTGATAAATTTTTGTAACCACAGAGCTTCCTTCGCAGCATCGGATGCCACGATATATTCTGCCTTGCAAGTAGAGTCAGCCACAGTGTGTGCTTAAAAATCTTCCAACAGATTGCTCCATCGTTCAGGATATAAATATATCCCGATACGCTCTTGTTGTTGTCATGATTCGACTGAAAATTAGAGTTATAAACTCCATAAATTTTTAGTCGGATTCTCCATAGATAAACCACTGATCCTTAGTATTTCTTAAATACTTAAGGATGTTCTTTACGACCTTTCAGTGGTTCTCACCTAATCGGACTGGTATCTACTCACTACCTCTAGTAAGTATGCCACGTCTAGTCGCATACATGTCATGGCATATATAATAGATCTCATTGCCGAAGCATATGAAATTTTACTCATACATTCTCTCTCTTGAGGAGTTGTCAGACAATCACTCTTCATGAGAAATTTTTTTTGGCCTATCGGGAGATAGCCTTTCTTGAAATTTTTCATGCTGAACTTTTTCAGCACAGTATCAATGTATGTCGACTGGGATAATCTAAGCAATCTTTTAGATTTATCTCTATAGATCTTCATCCCAAGGATGAAGGATGCTTCTCCCAAGTCCTTCTTGAAGAACTGAGATGACAATCAAACTTTTATTTTTTATAATGCAGGGATGTCATTCCCGATTAAGAGAATATCATCCACATACAAAATGAAAAATACTATTATCGAGTTATTAACCCACTTGTATATGCAGGGTTCCTCTCCATTCTTAATGAAGCCATATGTTCTGATTATTTTATCAAAACATATGTTCCAACTCCGAGATACTTACTTAAGTCTATAAATGGACCTTTGAAGCTTGCATACCTTTGACTCATCTGTGGATATGAAACTTTCAGGTTATATCATATACACCTTTTCTTCCAGCTCTCTATTTAGGAAGACTATTTTCACATCTATTTGTCAGATTTTATAGTTTAGATGTGCTGCTATCGCAAGCATGATCTGAATGGACTTGAGCATTGTCACAGAAGAAAATATCTCATCATAGTCAATACCATAACACTGATGGTAACTCTTGGCAACCAAATGGGCTTTATAGGTCTCCATATTTCCATCTATACCCCTCTTCCTTTTGAAGATCTACTTACTGTTGGGAAATGTGTCCCAAAAAGCAAATCGTCAAGCTGTTGACGGTTGAGCAACCAAGTATTGTAATTGATTTGTTAATAAATAAAATATATTTGGCATCTTCATCATAAGCTTTCATCTTCTAATGAACTCCATTATTATGATGAAGTCCTTAGGACTATTTAGATTCGATAAAGAGAGGATTTATCAATTAGTCCTTAAAACTGTTCACGACCAAATGATAGGCTGTTAATAAGGATGACAGCTTCTATCGAGCATAGGTCACTGTAGACCATATGAGTTGGTTGTCCTCTTAACCAAGGAGTGTGGAGACACTGATATAGCATACAGGTGAGATGTAAGGGTACATCATCATTGAACGTGACCAACTCCGGAGCATTCTACTATCGAGAATGTCTCTGATGGGATATAGGTATAAGTGTCCCTTAGACCTGAGATCATCTCAGTGACTTGCAAGCAACTCACTGTGCTTTGGTACTATACTAACTGAATTTCTAATTCAAGGATGGAAGGCTTCTGGGCACAGTCAAGTACTTGCAAAGTCAGAGTGTGATCGAGATGGGATTGACCACTTCAAGAGTTGGAGAAGAATGAGTCGCTGTATTTCAATTTAGCAAAACCTTGGCCAGGGTAATCCATCAGATGGATTTGATATTTTGAAATACAATGTGGACAACCTGATCAGAGTTGACAGTTGAACTCTGGGGTGTCCTATGATCATTTTGGTAAAGAAGATGAATTATATGAAAACTATATCCGCATGGGTTCTAAAGATGTTGTTCTACACATTCGACCTATCCGATCGTCGGCTACCATTGCTAGATGGTCACTTCGATTGGTACAAGAATTTATTCTTGTGCTACCGGCTTAGGTTCGGACCTATGAGGTCACACACATTAGAGTTCATGATCCAATCGAATGGTTGATCAACGATTAAGAATCGTTCTAGGGTTAAATGATCAATACGATTGACATTTAATCCAGTGCAAGTGTTGCAGGAGGATCGATTAGCAATTCAATTGCTAATTGGCTTAATTTGATTAAGCCAATGGACTGAGATTAAATCTAATTAAATATAATTTAATTAGATTTAGTTTGGGCTTGATTGGATCAAGTCCAATTGGTTTATTGGATAAGCCAAGTACAAGGAAAAACTAGTCCTAGTTCAACTAGGACTTGGGTCAATCTAATTTCTAATTTGATTAAAAAATTAAATCAGATTTAAATCTAATTTAATCTGATTAAATTAAATTCTTAATTGGGTTAAGACCTATTTTAATTGGGTTGATCTAATTTTAGTTTGATTTGGTTTGAGAAACCAAATTAAAACAAGTCATAAGATAGAATCCTAGTAAGACTAGGATTCCACCTTGCACCACATAAGCCTTCCCCACGCCCTCTCTCTCATTCAATGCCAATCTCCTCTTATTTTGTATGACAAAAGCCCTCTCCCAGGTCTCTCTCACATTCACAAAAGGTCTCCTCTCTTCTTTTTTACATGGAAGGTGGTTTGGATCAAATCAAAAAGGAATAAGTTTGGATTTCGAATTCTATGAGATAGAGTTTTAGAAATCCAAAACTCTTTCAATTTTGCATCAAATTTATCCAAATTTTTTTTGAAATTTTTATGGATTTTAGGGTACACATTGTTCACTCTTTTCTAATGATCCATGCACAAAAATATGGAGGAGGTGCTCAAGAGTTGGGCGCCCCTTAACTTGCCATGTTTGGATAAGCCTTGACTAGGTATTTGACCTAGATAAGGACTCTATCATATCTATCTATATAAGATAAGTTTCTTCATGAAATTTTTAGAAAAGATAGAGATTTTAGAGACCTTTGGGCCATCCAAAAATCAAAGATAAAAACCTTTGGGTCGTGGAGATATAAAAGACACAAGTTAGGGTGTCTAGAGAGAGAAATGAGAAGAAGAAGAGGGTCTTCTTCTAGGGTTATTTGTTTTCATATCTTTCCTCCCTCCATCTTGAGTTTCCTGAGAGTGTCTCAGATATAAAACTCCTCCTTTTACTTTCCATCTTTGGAAGAGTCCAAATCAAGAAGAAGGAGGCACCTGATCAACCATCAAAGAAGGATCAGTGCAGTACTAGCATACTGTGCTGATTTCCTGAAGCACGACTTCTGATCGAGATTCGTGGGCTCGTGTGGACGACTCCTAGAGGCCAGATGCGTGTGCGGCTTGCAACATCATCCTCAAGCTTGGATCAGCGAGGTTAGAATGTCTAACCTACAAGGTAATAGATCTGATCTATTGTTTAATACAGACATTAGATGTAGTATAGAAACATGTTGATATGATCAACATGTAGTTCATGCTGTATATATATATATATTTTAATTTTTGATTTAATACTATGTAATAATCATGTAATAAGATCTTAGATCTAGAGATTCTCTAGTTTTAAAAAATAAATTTTGATTTATTTTAGTCTTCCGCTGTATGATCTTGAAAAAGTTTCAAGATCTAACCCTGAAACCCTAAATCTGGTTCCTACAATTGGTATTAGAGCCAGGTTCTTTATTACATGATTATATATACATGCTTAAATTATTTTTTAAATTAGATCTAATTTATAATCTAATTATTAAATCTAAAATTTAAATTTTAGATCAATCACGAACTGCAAGATTGTCCTGCTGTAAGGTTTACCCCTTACAGTGCAAAGGTTGTCCTAGTTTGTGTAGATCTATCTTTAATCATAAATTTGTTAGATATGATCTAGATTAAATTTATAATTTGTTAGATTTAAAAGATGTTTAAATCTAAAATAAAATCTCTTTGTTAATAATTTTTATGCAAAGAAATTGTTTAAAGTTGAAACTGTTTCAATTACATGAACCTGTTTAGATTAGATCTAAAGTAGTTTCATGTTTAATTCACTTGTATCTTGATTATGAATCAAACATGCAATATGGTTGGTAGAATCATATTGTAAAATTATTTTATAAATATAAAAATTATTTTTTGAAAGCCGAATCCAAAATTAAAATTACTAGAAATTATTTAGAGAAACAATTGGTTATGAACCTACCCTTAGATGTACATGGGTTGGCCAACCAAAGTTGGGCTTGTGTGTAGTCTAAGTGGATTCTAGTACCCACTAAGGAATTAGGGTAATTCCTCGAATTGGAGGTAGAGGCTACCAATTCGAATAAAATAGTGGGAGAAACCTTTTGATTAAAGTTCAAATCTTTAGGTTTAATGAATCAATTACTAATTAGATTATGGTTCTCCTTTGTGTAAATATGGCCACTTCCCTATCGCTCCGATCATTGTTGGACAATGATAAGTTGGTGGGACCCAACTTCGGTAGCTGGTACCGAAAGTTGAAGATAGTCCTGGAGCATGAACGAATCCTATATGTGATAATGGATCCTGCACCTGAGGAGCCAGCTGTCAATGCACGTGGAACAGTCAGAGATACTTATCAGAAGTGGCTCAGTGATCGAACCATGGTGCGCTGTATCATGCTGGCTACCATGAGCGACGAGTTCAGTCACAGATTCGAGATGGCTTAGCCAAAGGTCATGCTTCAAGTGTTGGAGGATGCCTTTGGCACACCCGATGATGTGGAGAGGTATAAGACTAGTTGTGCCATCTTCAACGCCAAAATACGAGATGGTGCCTCTACCACTGATCATGTATTGTACATGATCGAGCTGATGGAATGATTGAGCAAGCTCAGCTTTTCCTTGCATGAACAGCTTGGGAAAGATGCAATCTGAACTCGCTGCCCAAGTCTTATCTCGCATTCCTCACTCATTATAGAATGACAAAGCCTGAAGAGAACTACCACGGGTTACTGGGGTTGCTTCAGAACTTTGAGAAGGATCACCAACTTCACAAAGAGTCGGTGAACTTAGTGGGAGGTTCATCTTCTGGTTCATGACCTTTTAAGAAAGGGAAGAAGAACAAGAAGAAGAAAGTGAAGAAGGTGCAAGTTCAAGCTGGGACATCAGTGCAGAGCCAGACCAAAAAGATCAAGCCTGATAAGAGTCTATTCTACTGGCAAGCACCTTAGATTAGATAGTATGTCAGATATCTACTTATGGCATTGGAGGCTAGGTCATATAAACAAGAGCAGAATAAACAGGTTGACTCAAGAGGAAATCTTCGAAGTCAGTGATTGTGAATCACTTCCAACCTGTGAGTCTTGTCTTCTTGGTAAAATGACCAAGTCACCTTTTACTAAAAAAGGTGAGAGAGCTACTGAGCTCTTGGGCCTAGTACATACTGATGTATGCGGGCCCATGAGCACCAGTGCTAGAGGTGGATATTTCTACTTCATAACTTTCACGGATGACCTATCCTGATATGGATATGTCTATCTGATGAAATAAAAATCGGATTCATTTGAAATATTCAAACGATTCCGAAGTGAAGTAGAAAAACAAACTAGGAAGAGTATTAAAACTCTTCGATCTGATCGAGGAGGAGAATACCTTTCTAGTGAGTTTCTCACATATCTAAGAGAGAATGGGATTCTCTCTCAATGGACTCCTCCAGGAACACCACAGCATAATGGTGTGTCTGAAAGGAGGAATCAGACTCTGTTAGACATGGTCCGATCCATGATGGGTTTTGCTAGCTTGTCGATATCCTTCTGGGGATATGCACTCGAATCAGTCTGTTATCTGTTAAATAGAGTTCCAAGTAAGTCTGTAATTAAGACTCCATATGAGATATGGACAGGATGTAAGCCAGCACTTTCACACCTTAGGGTCTGGGGGTGCCCGACCTATGTCAAATGATTAGTCACAGACAAACTTGGATCTAGGTCTGACAAATGCTCATTCATAGGGTACCCAAAAGAGACAAAAGGATATTTTTACTACCATGCTGATGAACGAAAGGTGTTCGTCAGCCTTAAGGCAATCTTTTTAGAAAAGAAGTTCCTTGGTGAAGGAACCGTTGCCTCTAAGGTTGAACTTGATGAAGTTTAACAGGTAGAAAGACTGACACCAATAGCTGAACCTGAGTCGGATATGATTAGATCAGATTCGGAGCCCAATGTACCTACACCATTAAGGCGATCTGGTAGAGTACCGCGTCAGCCGGACAGATACTACGATTTCTTGGTCCGAGATGGTGATCCTATCGAACATGATCAGAATAATGAGGATTCGATCACATATATGGATGCAATGCAGAGACCTGATTTTGAAAAATGGCTTGAAGCCATGAAATCCGAAATGGAGTCCATGAAGGTCAACGATGTATGGACATTGGTTGACCCACCTGAAGGGGTTAAACCCATTGGGTGTAAATGGGTCTTCAAAAGGAAGAGGGGCGCAGACGGAAAGGTGGAGACCTATAAAGCCCGTCTGGTTGTCAAGAGATATCGTCAACGTTATGGTATTGACTATGACAAGACGTTTTCTCCTGTGGCAATGCTCAAATCCATTCGAATAATGCTTGCAATAGCTGCCCATCTAGATTATGAGATCTGGCAGATGGATGTAAAGATAGCTTTCCTGAATGGAGAGCTGACCGAAGAGGTGTATATGATACAACCTGAGAGGTGTACATCCACAGATGAGTCCAAGGTGTGAAAGCTTCAGAGATCCATTTATGGATTGAAGCAAGCTTCTCAGAGTTGGAATATGCATTTTGATAAGGTGATCAAAACGTAAGGCTTCATTAAGAATGGAGAAGAGCCCTGCATCTATAAATGGGCAAATGATCCAGTTGTGGTATTCCTTGTCTTGTACGTGGATGACATTCTCTTAATCGGGAATGACATCCCCGCACTACAGGAAATAAAAGTTTGGTTGTCATCACAGTTCTCCATGAAGGACTTGGGTGAAGCATCCTACATCCTAGGAATGAAGATCTATAGGGATAGATCTAAAAGGATGCTTGGGTTATCCCAGTCCATGTACATAGACACTGTGCTGAAGAGGTTCATCATGGAGAATTCCAAGAAGGGCTATCTACCGATAGGCCAAGAAATTTCTCTCTCTAAGAATGATTGTCCAACAACTCCAGAAGAGAGAGAGTGTATGAGTAGAGTCTCATATGCTTCAGCCGTGGGATCTATCATGTACGCCATGATATGTACAAGACCAGATGTGGCATACTCACTAGGAGTAGTGAGTAGATACCAATCTGATCCTGGAGAAAATCACTGGAAAGTGGTTAAAGCCATCCTTAAGTATTTGAGAAATACTAAGGACCAATGGTTGGTTTATGGCGAGTCAGATCTGAAACTTGTGGAGTTCACAGACTCCAGCTTCCAATCTGACCATGATGATAGCAGGAGCGTGTCCGGTTATATCTTTACTCTGAATGGTGGAGCCATCTGCTGGAAGAGTTTCAAGAAACATACTGTGGCAGACTCTGTTTGTGAAGCAGAGTACATCACAGCATCGGATGCCGCGAAGGAAGCTGTGTGGCTGAGAAAATTCATCAACGAGCTCAGAGTAGCACCCTCCCTCGATGGTCCAGTCCTGCTCTACTGCGACAGCACTGGTGCCATAGATCAGGCGAAGGAACCCAAAGCACATCAGCAGACGAAGCCCATCTTGCATCGCTTCCACCTGGTCCGAGAGATCGTGGATCGAGGTGACGTCGACCTTCAGAAGATCGACGGAATGGAGAACCTGGCCGACCCCTTCACTAAAGCCCTTGCGATAAAGGAGTTCGACAACCACAAGTCGAAGATGGGTATTAGATACTATGTCGAGTGGCTTTAGGACAAGTGAGAGTTGTTGGGAAATGTGTCCCAAAAAGCCAATCATCAAGCTATTGGCGGTTGAGCAACCAAGTATTGTAATTGATTTGTTAATAAATAAAATATATTTGACATCTTCATCATAAGCTTTCATCTTCTAATGAACTCCGTTGTTATGATGAAGTCCTTAGGACTATTTAGATTTGATAAAGAGAGGATTTATCGATTAGTCTTTAAAACTGTTCACGATCAAATGATAGGCTGTTAATAAGGATGACAGCTTCTATCGAGCATAGGTCGCTGTAGGCCATATGGATTGGTTGTCCTCTTAACCAAGGAGTGTGGAGACACTGGTATGGCATACAGGTGAGATGTAAGGGTACATCGTCATTGAACGTGATCAACTCCAGAGCATTCTACTATCGAGAATGTCTCTGATGGGATATAGGTATAAGTATCCCCTAGACTTGAGATCGTCTCAGTGACTTGCAAGCAACTCACTGTGCTTTGGTACTGGACTAACTGAATGTACTTGTGAAGTCAGAGTGTGATCGAGATGGGATTGACCACTCCAAGAGTTGGAGAAGAATGAGTCGCTGTATTTCAATTTAGCAAAACCTTGGCCAGGGTAATCCATCAGATGGATTTGATATTTTGAAATACAATGTGGACAACCTGATCAGAGTTGACAGTTGAACTCTGGGGTGTCCTATGATCATTTTGGTCAAGGGAATGAATTATATGAAAACTATATCCGCATGGGTTCTAAGGATGTTGTTCTACACATTCGACCTATCCGATCGTCGGGTACCATTGCTAGATGGTCACTTTGATTGGTACAGAAATTTATTCTTGTGCTACCGGTTTAGGTTCAGACCTATGAGGTCACACACATTAGAGTTCATGATCCGATCGGATGGTTGATCAACGATTAAGAATCGTTCTAGGGTTAAATGATCAATACGATTGACATTTAACCCAGTGCAAGTGTTGCAGGAGGATCGATTAGCAATTCGATTGCTAATTAGCTTAATTTGATTAAGCCAATGGGCTGAGATTAAGTCTAATTAAATATGATTTAATTAGATTTAGTTTGGATTTGATTGGATCAAGTTCAATTGGTTTATTGGATAAGCCAAGTGCAAGAAAAAACTAGTCCTAGTTCAACTAGGACTTGGGTCAATCTAATTTCTAATTTGATTAGAAAATTAAATCAGATTTAAATCTAATTTAATTTGATTAAATTAGGTTTTTAATTGGGTTAAGACCTATTTTAATTGGGTTGATCTAATTTTGGTTTGATTTGGTTTGAGAAACCAAATTAAAACAAGTCATAAGATAGAATCCTAGTAAGACTAGGATTCCACCTTGCACCACATAAGCCTTCCCCACGCCCTCTCTCTCATTCAACATCAATCTCCTCTTATTTTGTGTGATAAAAGCCCTCTCCCAGGTCTCTCTCACGTTCACAAAAGGTCTCCTCTCTTCTTTCTTACATGGAAGGTGGTTTGGATCAAATCAAAAAGGAATAAGTTTGGATTTCAAATTCTATGAGATAGAGTTTTAGAAATCCAAAACTCTTTCAATTTTGCACCGAATTTATCCAATTTTTTTTTAGAATTTTTGTGGATTTTAGGATACATATTGTGCACCCTTTTCTAGTAATCCATGCACAAAAATATGGAGGAGGTGCTTAAGAGTTGGGCGCCCCTTAACTTGCCATGTTTGGATAAGCCTTGACTAGGTATTTGACCTAGACAAGGACTCTATCATATCTCTCTGTATAAGATGATTTTTTTTTATTAAATCTTTAGATAAGACAGAGATTTGAGAGACCTTTGGGCTATCCAAAAATTGGAGAGAAAGACCTTTGGGTCATGGAGATATAAAAGATACAAGTTAGGGTGTCTAGAGAGAGAAACGAGAAGAAGAGGAGGGTCTTCTTCTAAGGTTATTTGTTTTCATATCTTTCCTCCCTCCATCTTGAGTTTTCTGAGAGTGTCTCAGATTTGAAACTCCTCCTTTTACTTTCCATCTTTGGAAGAGTTCAAATCAAGAAGAAGGAGGCACCTGATCAACCATCAAAGAAGGATCAGCGCAGTACTAGCATACTGTGCTGTTTTCCTGAAGCAGGACTTCTGATCGAGATTCGTGGGCTCGTGTGGATGACTCCTAGAGGCCAGACACATGTGTGGCTTGCAACATCATCCTCAAGCTTGGATCAGCGAGGTTAGAATGTCTAACCTGCAAGGTAATAGATCTGATCTATTGTTTAATACATATATTAGATGTAGTATAGAAACATGTTGATATGATCAACATGTAGTTCATGCTGTATATATATATATATTTTAATTTTTAATTTAATACTATGTATTAATCATGTAATAGGATCTTAGATCTAGGAATTCTCTAGTTTTAGAAAATAAATTTTGATTTATTTTAGTCTTCCACTGTATGATCTTGAAAAAGTTTCAAGATCTAACCCTGAAACCCTAGATCTGGTTCCTACACTTACACCCTATGGATTTTATCCCTTCAGGTGGATCAACCAATGTCCATACATTCTTGACTTTCATGGAGTCTATTTCAGATTTCATAACTTTCAGCCACTTATCGGAGTCAAACCTCTACATCGCATCCATATAGGTGATCAGATCTTCATTATTCTCATCGAGTTCAACAGGATCACCGTCCTGGATCAAGAAACCATAGTATCTATTCGGTTGACGTGGTACTCTACCAGATCTCCTTAAAGATGTTTCTATAATAGGTTTTAGATTTGATCTAATCAAGTCCAACTCAGTGGGTTTACTAGATTTTGTCGATTCTTCTATCGATCGAATATCATCAAGTTTAATTTTTGAGGTATTAGTTTCTTCTTTAAGAAACTCTTTTTTTAGAAAGACTGCCCTATTACTGACGAGCATCTTTTGTTCATCAGTAAGATAGAAGTAATACCCCTTGGTCTCTTTTGGGTATCCTACAAATAGACACTTGTCAGACCTAGATCCAAGCTTATTAGTTTTCAGACATTTGATATAAGCCGGACATCTCTAAACTCTAAGGTGAGAGAGTACTGGCTTACATCCTATCCATATCTCATGTGGTGTTTTACTTACAGACTTACTCGAAACTTTATTTAAAATATAATAAGCTGACTCGAGTGCATATCCTCAAAAAAAGATCGACAGACTTGCAAAGCCCATTATGGATCGAGTCATGTCTAACAGGATTCGATTCCTCCTTTCTGATACACCATTATGCTGTGGTGTTCCAAGAGGGGTCTATTATGAGAGAATCTCATTCTCTTCTAACTATGTCAGAAACTCACTGGAGAGGTATTCTCCTTCTCGATCAGATCGAAGAGTTTTAATACTCTTCTCAGTTTATTTTCTACTTCATTAAGAAATTATTTGAACATTTCAAATGATTCTGACTTATGCGTCATTAGTAGACATGCTCATATCTCGATAGGTCATCTGTAAAAGTAATAAAATAATAATATCTATCTCTGGCACTGGTGTTCATTGGTCTACATACATTAGTATGTATGAGACTTAGAACTTCACTAGCTCGCTCACCTTTTTCAGTAAAAGGTGACTTGGTCATTTTTTCAAGATAGGACTCACAGGTTGGAAGTGATTCATAATCACTGACTTCAAGAATTTTTTCTTGTGTCAACCTATTTATTTTGTTCTTGTTAACATGACCTAACCTATAGTGCCAAAGATAGATATCGGAGACATCACTAATTCTAGGACATTTGCTGGACATATATATTACACTAACAGGTTGTGACAATATGTAAATATCATTGTTCAGCTCTCCATTCATCACATTAACACAATTTATAATGATATTAAAATTATTTTTTTTATTAAAATTTCATAACTGTTCTTGGCCAAGAGGCTTACAGAAATAATGTTCAATAAAAAAAGAAGGACAAAAGTGACATTCACTAAGAACAATTATATTTGACTTGAGTACAAGCTTAATAATTCTTAATGCTAGAACTGAAACTGATCTTCCATCTCCAATATTGAAAATATTTTTGCCTTCTTCAAATCTCCTACTGACTTGCAGACTTTGCAATCAATTACAAATATTAAAAGGGCTTTCAGTATCTAATACCTAGGTAGTGAATCACAAATTAAGAAATTACAAGATGTTATCATATAATTACCTTATGCAGTAATAACTTACTTCTTTCTCGACCTATTTGGATCCAAGGAAGCAATGTATTGAAGATAATTCTTCTTCCAGTACCCCTTCTTCTTGCAATAGAAGCATTCCGCCTGACTCTGATCGGACTTGAATTTCTTGATCTGACTGAATTTTGGTGCCCCAGCACTTTACACCCTTTTTTTGTTCTTTTTTTTTTCTTTCCTTTCTTAAAGGGTCGACGTCTAGAAGAAGACTCTCCCACTATATTCACTGACTCTTTTTGGAGCTGGCGATCCTTTTCAAAGTTCTGCAGTAATCCCAGCAAACTATGGTAATTAATTGCAGGCTTTATCATTCGAAAATGAGTAAGAAAAGGGAGGTAGGACTTGGGCAGAGAGTTCAGAATGACATCTTTCCCTAACTACTCATGCAGGGGAAAGTCAAGCTTACTTAAACACTCATCATTTTGATCATGTACAGTCCATGATCGGTGACTGACACTCCTTCCCTCATTCGAGCGTTGAAGATGGCATAACTAATCTTGTGCCTCTTAACGTCATCGGGTGTGCCAAAAAACTCGTTCAATATTTGTAATATATCCTGTGGCTGAGCATTCTCGAAACGACGATTAAACTCATCATTCATTGCTGCCAACATAATGCAATGAACCATAATTCGATCATTGAACCACTTTTGATAAGTGTCTTTGACCGTGCCACGCTTATTTGAAACTAGCTCCTCGGATGTCAGATCTGTCAATACATACAAGATTCGTTCGTGCTTCACGACTATTTTGAGCTTTTGATACCAGCCATCAAAATTTGGTCCCATCAATTTATCACTATCTAATAGTGATCGGAGCGATAAGGTGGTGGCCATAACTGCAAAAGAAAAATCAAAACCTAATTAGTATATGAATTGATTAAGCCTAAAGACATGGTTTTTAGTTTAAAAGTTCTCTCACTATTTTATTCGAATTGATAGCCTCTACCTTTAATTCGATGAATTACACTAATTTCTTAATGGGTACTAGAATCCACATGGACTGTACATGGGCTCGAGTGTGGCTCGGTCAGCCCTTGTGCACCCATGAGTAAGTTCTTAACCAATTATTTCACCAAATAATTTCTAACATTCAATTTTGCCCCAGACACCTCTTCAGCAGGCGTGTGGTGCCTCCACTAAAAATTCTGGTTAGGTCTAACCATTAACATGCCAGAATTTAGTGCATCTGACAAATGAGTAATCAAGCCCGAGTGTAGCTCGACCAACCTAACCATCATCAAAAAGATAACTAAATCCACATATTATGAATGATAATTCTGACAGTTAGATGAGCACCAGGCATGTGGCACCTCCAATGATCATCGAAACTGTTGGACTCATTATCATCCAACTTAATGGGAGGCTATGATCTAGTTATCACCATAACTATTTCATTTTAGGGACCTAATAATTTTAGAAGATTTAATTGATTGAATTGAGAGATAAGAAGAAACTTGACTAGTGAATCTTAATCCTCCCACTGACTTCACTAAGTCAGATTAAAAAAGATCAAGCATAAGCTGGTCCAGCCAACCAATCATGAATCCTCCTACTAACTTCACCAAGTCATAAAGAGGACTCAAGATAAGTTGAACTAGGGACACCTAAATCAGTCATATTGATTTTTTAGTTAGCATGGGTCAACCCCAATCATTAAGTGATCTAATCAAAACATAATTCACCATGTTGGTCAGATAAGTGAGATCGATGGGAGGGATATGTCATTAACTCGATATAGATTCAATCTATGCGAATAGCTCTCAATTAATGACCATCAATCAAAGCTGTCATACTTACCTTAGACACCAACTGGTTAGTCATTTTCAATTTAATCAACTTATAGACTTGAGTTTGACCATGGAGCCACGATCAAAGTCCATATTGGTCTAATCAAAGATATGGATTTGACCAACTATAACTATTAAAATTGATCAAGAGAAAAAATTGATTCAATCAGACTTAACTTTTAATTAGATTTGATCAATTACTAACATAGTCCATTTTCAATGATTTCTAACCCTAGGTCTAACCTAGTTAAATGAACTTGACTCGAGCTAACCCATTAACCCATGAATTATAAAATTAATTCCTTAGATCTTTGATTCTTAAATATAGATTGCTTAATTCTTAATTAAATTTTGGGCTGATATGGGTTTGGATTTGGATTTGATGTTTGAAAATAGTTTTTAATTTTATAAAATATTTTCATAATCAATTATCTAGTGATCAAAATACTAATTTTAGATCTAATATATATTATTTTAGATCTAAAATAAAAATTTAAAACTCTTTTCATTATTCATCATCATTAAAAAGACTGCGCAGCACCCTTACACGCCATAGGAGAGCCTATCGAATGGGCAAATGGAGTTGTGATACCCTGATTTCTCCTATGATCGGATGGCTATGCGGATCTATCCAATTAGATTACTACATTACTCAGATACTAAATTAATTATTTAGATCTAATCTAAATAATTAAAATCAGATTATATAAAGATTAGCACAAACTAGGACAATTTTTGCACTGTAAGGGATAAACCTTACAATAAGACAATCTTATATCAGTTTATGCGATCAGATCTATAATTAATTTCAGATCTAAATATCATATATTAGATCTAATATAAATTAAATTATAGATCTAAATACATGTAATATTAGATTATATGCAAGAATAAATTTATTTTATAAGCAACCTGGCTCTGATACCACTGAAGGATCGCGTAGGGATTTCATGCCTACGTTTCAAAATTTTCAGTGAAAGAATATTAGATTAAACTATTTAATCTATAAATATATGCATAAGATCTAATCTTAAAACTCCTATAAATGAATTATAATATGAATTTGTATGCATAAAAATTTGAATCTAATATTACAAGCATTTGAACAAGAACAGCAATTAGTGATGATCTAATCTACCACTTCTAGGGTTCCAAACTCAATATCTGAGTGTGGGTAGTCAATCTCCATAATTGAGAATGTAGATCTAAAAGTTCTCTCTGATCGCTCATAGCCGACAAGTGTCTGACCTATATGGATGGTCCACACGAAGTCCTCGGATCGATCAATCCTCTATGGGAGTGCTAGCTCGCGCAGTTGGCTTCTGATGGCAGATCTGATTTGATCTCTTCCTTCGATCACCTCGAACCTTTTTGATGTCGAAGATAGATCAGAGGGAATGCTAGATGGTGGAGAAAAATTTGATGAAGGCTTTCTTCTCTTTGATTTTTCTCTCATCTAAAATCCTAAAATAGTTCTAGGTCACTCACCCGAGAGGAGATCGATCTCCTCTTTTGTTCATGCCAAGGAAGAAGGTGTTGGAAAATATGTCCCAAAAAGCCAATCGTCAAGCTGTTGACGGTTGAGCAACCAAGTATTGTAATTGATTTGTTAATAAATAAAATATATTTGATATTTTCATCATAAGCTTTCATCTTCTAATGAACTCCGTTGTTATGATAAAATCCTTAGGACTATTTAGATTCGATAAAGAAAGAATTTATCGATTAGTCCTTAAAACAGTTCACGACCAAATGATAGGCTGTTAATAAGGACGATAGCTTCTATCGAGCATAGGTCGCTGTAGGCCATATGGGTTGGTTGTCCTCTTAACCAAAGAGTGTGGAGACACTGGTATGGCATACAGGTGAGATGTACTGGTATATCATCATGGAACGTGACCAACTCCAGAGTATTCTATTGTCGAGAATGTCTCTGATGGGATATAGGTATAAGTGTCCTTTAGACTTGAGATCGCCTCAGTGACTTGCAAGCAACTCACTGTGCTTTGGTACTGGACTAACTAAATTTCTAATTTAGGGATGGAAGGCTTCTGGACACAGTCAAGTACTTGTGAAGTCAGAGTGTGATCGAGATGGGATTGACCACTCCAAGAGTTGGAGAAGAATGAGTCGCTGTATTTCAATTTAGTAAAACCTTGGCCAGGGTAATCCATCAGATGGATTTGATATTTTAAAATACAATGTGGACAACCTAATCAGAGTTAACAGTTGAACTCTGGGGTGTCCTATGATCATTTTGGTCAAGGGGATAAATTATATGAAAACTATATCCGCATGGGTTCTAAGGATGTTATTCTACACATTCGACCTATCCGATCGTCGGGTACCATTGCTAGATGGTCACTTTGATTGGTATAAAAATTTATTTCTGTGCTACCGGCTTAGGTTCGGACCTATGAGGTCACACACATTAGAGTTCATGATCCGATCGGATGGTTGATCAACGATTAAGAATCATTCTAGGGTCAAATGATCAATACGATTGACATTTAACCCAGTGCAAGTGTTGCAGGAGGATCGATTAGCAATTCGATTGCTAATTGGCTTAATTTGATTAAGACAATGGGCTAAAATTAAGTCTAATTAAATATAATTTAATTAGATTTGATTTGGACTTGATTGGATCAGGTCCAATTGGTTTATTTGATAAGCCAAGTGCAAGAAAAAACTAGTCCTAGTTCAACTAGGACTTGGGTCAATCTAACTTCTAATTTGATTAGGAAATTAAATCAGATTTAAATCTAATTTAATCTAATTAAATTAGATTATTAATTGGGTTAAGACCTATTTTAATTAAGTTGATCTAATTTTGGTTTGATTTGGTTTGAGAAACTAAATTAAAACAAGTCATAAGATAGAATCCTAGTAAGACTAGGATTCCACCTTACACCACATAAGCCTTCCCCACTCCCTCTCTCTCATTCAATGCCAATCTCCTCTTATTTTGTGTGACAAAAGCCCTCTCCCAGGTCTCTCCCATGTTCACAAAAGGTCTCCTCTCTTCTTTCTTACATGGAAGGTTGTTTGGATCAAATAAAAAAGGAATAAGTTTGGATTTCGAATTCTATGAGATAGAGTTTTAGAAATCCAAAACTCTTTCAATTTTGCACCGAATCTATCCAATTTTTTTTTGAAATTTTTATGGCTTTTAGGGTACACATTATGCACCCTTTGCTAGTAATCTATGCATGAAAATAAGGAGGTGGTGCTCAAGAGTTGGGCGCCCCTTAACTTGCCATGTTTGGATAAGCCTTGACTAGGTATTTGACCTAGACAAGGACTCTATCATATCTCTCTATATAAAATGAGTTTCTTCATAAAATTTTTGAAGAAGATAGAGATTTAAGAGACCTTTGGGTCATCTAAAACTCAAAGAGAAAGACCTTTGGGTTGTGGAGATATAATAGATACAAGATAGGGTGTCTAGAGAGAAAAACGAGAAGAAGAAGAGGGTCTTCTTCTAAGGTTGTTTGTTTTCATATCTTTCCTCCCTCCATCTTGAGTTTCCTGAGAGTGTCTCAGACCTGAAACTCCTCCTTCTATTTTTCATCTTTGAAAGAGTCCAAATCAAGAAGAAGGAGGTACCTGATCAACCATCAAAGAAGGATCAGTGCAGTAATAGCATACTGTGCTGATTTTCTAAAGCAGGACTTCTGATCGAGATTCGTGGGCTCGTGTGGATGACTCCTAGAGGCTGGATGCATGTGTGGCTTGCAACATCATCCTCAAGCCCAGATCAGCGAGGTTAGAACGTCTAACTTGCAAGGTAATAGATCTGATCTATTGTTTAATACATACATTAGATGTAGTATAGAAACATGTTGATATGATCAACATGTAGTTCATGCTATATTTATATATTTTAATTTTTGATTTAATGCTATATAATAATAATATAATAAGATCTTAGATCTAGATATTCTCTAATTTTAGAAAATAATTTTGATTTATTTTAGTCTTCTGCTGTATGATCTTGAAAAAGTTTCAAGATCTAACCCTGAAACCCTAGATCTGGTTCCTACAATTGGTATCAGAGTCTAGGTTCTTTATTACATGATTATTTATACATGTTTAGATTATTTCTTAGATTAGATCTAATTTATAATCTGATTATTAAATCTGAAATTAAAATTTTAGATCAATCACGAACTGTAAGGTTGTCCTGCTGTAAGGTTTACCCCTTACAGTGCAAAGGTTATCCTAGTTTGTGTAGATCTATCTTTAATCATAAATTTATTAGATATGATCTAGATTAAATTTATGATTTATTAGATTTAAAAGATATTTAAATCTGAAATAAAATCTCTTTGTTAATAATTTTTGTGCAAAGAAATTGTTTAAAGTTGAAACTGTTTCAATTACATGAACCTGTTTAGATTAGATCTAAAGTAGTTTCATGTTTATTTCACTTGTATCTTGATTATGAATCAAACATGCAATATGGTTGGTAGAATCATATTGTAAAATTATTTTATAAATATGAAAATTATTTTTTTGAAAAGCCGAACCCAACCCTCAGCCCAAAACTTAATTAAGAATTAAGAAGTTGTTTGATTAGATTCTAGGATTGTGAATTGAAGAACCTAAGACACAAACCATAACACATTGGGTTAATGGGTTAGTGGAAATTAGGTCCATTAATTGGGTTAGACCTATGGTTAGATTGAAGATGGACTTAATTAGAGAATTGACTAAATCTAATCAATTGTTGTCTTAGATTAGGTCAAAGATTCTCTAGATCAATTACAATAGTTGTAGTTGGTCAAGTCCATGTCTTTAACGAGAACCAAATGGACTTGATTCTTGGCTAAGCGGTCTAGCACAAACTGTTAGGTTGATCTAATCAAAACTAATTAAACTAGTTGGTGTCTAAGGTAAACCAAACCGATGGTTTTTAATTGGGAGCCCGCTTACCTGGCCATTTCTGATGGTGTCTAAGGTAAACTTTGGCAAACCCTCCCACTGATCGAACTTACCTGGCCTCTTGGTGAAATTATGTTTTGATCGGATCACTTGACTATTCGAGCTGACCCATGTCAGCTAGGTAAATCAGTGTGACTGATTTAGGTGCTCCTAGACCAGCCCTTTTAATGGTCTCCTTTAAGCTGACTTGGTGAAGCCAGTGGGAGGATCATGATAAGCTAGTTCATCTGACCTCATCCTCTATATTATTTAAATCCTCTAAAATTATTAGGTCCTTAAAATGATAAAGTCATGGAGATAACTGAGTCATAGCCTCCTATTAAGGTGTTTGATAATGAGTCTATTAACTCAATAATCATTGCAGACCCAAAGGTCTGGTGCTTGTTGACTAATGGAATTATCACTCATCATATGACGACTTGGAAGTGTCTCTCTAATGGTGGTTAGGTGAGCCAACCAAAGTTGGGCTTAATCATTCGTTGGTTAGATACACCAAGTATGATCATGTTAATGGTTGGACCTAACTGGATCCTTACAGTAGAGGCCAAAGCCTACTGATTAGGTTTCTGGGGCAAAATTAAAATTACTAAAAATTATTTAGAGAACTAATTGGTTATGAACCTACCCTTAGATGTACATGGGTTGGCCAACCAAAGTTGGACTTGTGTGCATTCTAAGTAGATTCTAGTACCCACTAAAGAATTAGGGTAATTCCTCGAATTGGAGGTAGAGGCTACCAATTCGAATAAAATAGTGGGAGAAACCTTTTGATTAAAGTCCAAATCTTTAGGTT
The DNA here is from genome assembly GCF_000442705.2 of Elaeis guineensis. Lineage (NCBI taxonomy): Eukaryota > Viridiplantae > Streptophyta > Magnoliopsida > Arecales > Arecaceae > Elaeis > Elaeis guineensis. The sequence goes on from NC_025997.2 coordinate 50,481,305, forward strand.
TAATGAATTAATTACTAATTAGGTTATGGTTTTTTTTTGTGCAGATATGGCCACTTCCCTATCGCTCTGATCATTATTGGATAATGATAAGTTGGTGGGACCCAACTTCGGTAGCCGGTATCGAAAGTTGAAGATAGTCCTGGAGCATGAACGGATCCTATATGTGATAATAGATCCTGCACCTGAGGAGCTAGCTGTCAATGCACGTGGAACAGTCAGAGACACTTACCAGAAGTGGCTCAGTGACCGGACCACGGTGCGCTGTATCATGCTGGCTGCTATGAGCGATGAGTTCAGTCGCAGATTTGAGACGGCTCAGCCAAAGGACATGCTTCAAGTGTTGGAGGATACCTTTGGCACACCCGATGACGTGGAGAGGCACAAGACTAGTTGTGCCATCTTCAACACCAAAATACGGGATGGTGCCTCTGTCACTGATCATGTATTGTACATGATCGAGCTGATGGAACGATTGAGCAAGCTCGGCTTTCTCTTGCATGAGCAGCTTGGAAAAGATGCAATACTGAACTCGCTGCCCAAGTCTTATCTCCCATTCCTCACTTATTATAGAATGACAAAGCCTGAAGTAAACTACCACGGATTACTGGGGTTGCTTCAGAACTTTGAGAAAGATCACCAACTCCATAAGAAGTTGGTGAACTTAGTGGGAGGATCGTCTTCTGGTTCTCGACCCTTTAAGAAAGGGAAGAAGAACAAGAAGAAGAAAGTGAAGAAGGTGCAAGCTCAGGTTGGGACATTTGTGCTGGGTCAGACCAAAAAGATCAAACCCGATAAGAGTCAAGCCGAATGCTTCTTTTGCAAGAAGTGGGGGCACTGGAAGAGGAACTGTCCCCAGTACATTGCCTCCCTGGACCCGAACAGGCAGAGAAAGCAGCAAGTTGTTGCTGGACAAGGTATTTATATGATAACTCCTTGCAATTTCTCTATTTGTGATATAACTGACTGGGTATTGGATATCGGTAGCCCTTACCATATTTGCAATTCGTTGCAGGGGTTGTAGGTCAGTAGGAGATTCGAGCAAGGTGAGAGGTTCCTGAATGTTGGAGATGGAGGACCAGTTCCAGTTCTAGCATTAGGAATCTTGAAACTTGTATTTGAATCCTATATCGTTGTTCTTAATGATTGTCATTTCTGTCCCAGTTTCTTTTTAAATATCATTTCTATAGGCCTTCTGGCCAAAAATGATTATAAAATTTCAATAAAGAAATAAATTTGTAATATCATTAAGAAGGTGTTACTATTTTTTGTGGACATTTGAATAATGGTGTGTATATGTTATCATAACCTGTTAATGTAGTCTATTCAACTGGCAAGCACCCTAAATTAGATAGTGTGTCAGATATCTACTTATGGCACTGTAGGCTAGGTCATATAAATAAGAACAGAATAAATAGGCTGACTCAAGAGGGAATCCTCGAAGTCAGTGATTGTGAATCACTTCCAACTGTGAGTCCTATCTTCTTGGTAAAATGACCAAGTCACCTTTTACTAGAAAAGGTGAGAGAGCTACTGAGCTCTTGGGCCTAGTACATACTGATGTATGCGGGCCCATGAGCACCAGTGCTAGAGGTGGATATTTCTACTTCATAACTTTCATGGATGACCTATCCCGATATGGATATGTCTATTTGATGAAACATAAGTTGGATTCATTTGAAATGTTCAAATGATTCCGAAGTGAAGTAGAAAAACAAACTGGAAAGAGTATTAAAACTCTTCGATCTGATCGAGGAGGAGAATACCTTTCTAGTGAGTTTCTCACATATCTAGAAGAGAATGGGATTCTCTCCCAATGGACTCCTCCAGGAACACCATAGCATAATGGTGTGTCTGAAAGGAGGAATCGAACTCTGTTAGACATGGTCCGATCCATGATGGGTTTTGCTAGCTTGCCAATATCCTTCTGGGGATATGCACTCGAATCGATCTGTTATCTGTTAAATAGGGTTTCAAGTAAGTCTGTAATTAAGACTCCATATGAGATATGGACAGGACGTAAGCCAGCACTTTCACACCTTAGGGTCTGGGGGTGCCCGGCCTATGTCAAACAATTAGTCACAGACAAACTTGGACCTAGGTCTGACAAATGCTCATTCATAGGGTACCCCAAAGAGACAAAAGGATATTTTTTTCTACCATGCTGATGAACAAAAGGTGTTCGTCAGCCTTAAGGCAATCTTTTTAGAAAAGGAGTTCCTTGGTGAAGGAACCGTTGCCTCTAAGGTTGAACTTGATGAAGTTCAACAGGTAGAAGGATCGACACCAATAGCTGAACCTGAGTCGGATATGATTAGATCAGATCTGGAGCCCAATGTACCTGCACCATTAAGACGATCCGATAGAGTACCGCATCAGCCGGACAGATACTACGATTTCTTGGTCTGGGATGGTGATCCCATCGAACTTGATGAGAATAATGAGGATCCGATCACCTATATGGATGCAATGCAGAGACCTGATTCCAAGAAATGGCTTGAAGCCATGAAATCCGAAATGGAGTCTATGAAGGTCAATGATGTATGGATATTGGTTGACCCACCTGAAGGGGTTAAACCCATTGGGTGTAAATGGGTCTTCAAAAGGAAGAGGGGCGCAGAGGGAAAGGTGGAGACCTATAAAGCCCGTCTGGTCACCAAGGGGTATCGTCAACGTTATGGTATTGACTATGACGAGACATTTTCTCTTGTGGCAATGCTCAAATCCATTCGGATAATGCTTGCAATAGCTGCCCATCTAGATTATGAGATCTGGCAGATGGATGTAAAGACAGCTTTCCTGAATGGAGAGCTGACCGAAGAGGTGATATGATACAACCTGAGGCATTTACATCCACAGATGAGTCCAAGGTGTGCAAGCTTCAGAGATCCATTTATGGATTGAAGCAAGCTTCTCGGAGTTGGAACATACATTTTGATAAGGTGATCAAAACGTATGGCTTCATTAAGAATGGAGAAGAGCCCTGCATCTATAAATGGGCAAATGATCTAGTTGTGGTATTCTTTATCTTGTACGTGGATGACATTCTCTTAATCGGGAATAACATCCCCGCACTATAGGGAATAAAAGTTTGGTTGTCATCACAGTTCTCCATGAAGGACTTGGGTGAAGCATCCTACATCCTAGGGAAGAAGATCTATAGGGATAGATCTAAAAGGATGCTTGGGTTATCCCAGTCCATGTACATAGACACTGTGCTGAAGAGGTTCAGTATGGAGAATTTCAAGAAGGGCTATCTACCGATAGGCCAAGAAATTTCTCTCTCTAAGAAGGATTGTCCGACAACTCCTGAAGAGAGAGAGCGTATGAGTAGAGTCCCATATGCTTCAGCCGTGGGATCTATCATGTACGCCATGACATGTACAAGACCAGATGTGGCATACTCACTAGGAGTAGTGAGTAGATACCAATCTGATCCTGGAGAAAATCACTGAAAAGTGGTTAAAGCCATCCTTAAGTATTTGAGAAATACTAAGGACCAATGGTTGGTTCATGGCGAGTCAGATCTGAAACTTGTGGGGTTCATAGACTCTAGCTTCCAATCTGACCATGATGACAGCAGGAGCATGTCGGGTTATATTTTTACTCTGAATGGTGGAGCCATCTGCTGGAAGAGTTCCAAGCAACATACTGTGGCGGACTCTGTTTGTGAAGCGGAGTACATCACAGCATCGGATGCCGCGACGGAAGCTGTGTGGCTGAGAAAATTCATCAACGAGCTCGGAGTAGCACCCTCCCTCGATGGTCCGGTCCTGCTCTACTGTGATAGCACTGGTGCCATAGCTCAGGCGAAGGAACCCAAAGCACATCAGCGGACGAAGCACATCTTGCGCTGCTTCCACCTGGTCTGAGAGATCGTGGATCGAGGTGACGTCGACCTTCAGAAGATCGATGGAAAGGAGAACCTGGCTGACCCCTTCACTAAAGCCCTAACGATAAAGGAGTTCGACAACCACAAGTCGAAGATGGGTATTAGATACTGTGCCGAGTGGCTTTAGGACAAGTGGGAGTTGTTGGAAAATGTGTCCCAAAAAGCCAATCGTCAAGCTGTTGACGGTTGAGCAACCAAGTATTGTAATTGATTTGTTAATAAATAAAATATATTTGGCATTTTCATCATAAGCTTTCATCTTCTAATGAACTCCATTGTTATGATGAAGTCCTTAGGACTATTTAGATTCGATAAAGAGAGGATTTATCGATTAGTCCTTAAAATAGTTCACGATCAAATGATAGGCTGTTAATAAGGACGACAGCTTCTATCGAACATAGGTCGCTGTAGGCCATATGGGTTGGTTGTCCTCTTAACCAAAGAGTGTGGAGACACTGGTATGGCATACAGGTGAGATGTACTGGTACATCATCATTGAACATGACCAACTCCAGAGTATTCTGCTGTCGAGAATGTCTCTGATGGGATATAGGTATAAGTGTCCCTTAGACTTGAGATCGCCTCAGTGACTTGCAAGCAACTCAGTGTGCTTTGGTACTGGACTAACTAAATTTTTAATTCAGGGATGGAAGACTTTTGGGCACAGTCAAGTACTTACGAAGTCAGAGTGTGATCGAGATGGGATTGACCACTCCAAGAGTTGGAGAAGAATGAGTCGCTGTATTTCAATTTAGCAAAACCTTGGTCAGGGTAATCCATCAGATGGATTTGATATTTTGAAATACAATGTGGACAACCTAATCAGAGTTGACAGTTGAACTCTGGGGTGTCCTATGATCATTTTGATCAAAGGGATGAATTATATAAAAACTATATCCGCATGGGTTCTAAGGATGTTGTTCTACACATTCGACCTATCCGGTCGTCGGGTACCATTGCTAGATGGTCACTTTGATTGGTACAAAAATTTATTCCTATGCTACCGGCTTAGGTTCGGACCTATGAGGTCACACACATTAGAGTTCATGATCTGATCGGATGGTTGATCAACGATTAAGAATCGTTCTAGGATTAAATGATCAATACGATTGACATTTAACCCAGTACAAGTGTTGCAGGAGGATCGATTAGTAATTCGATTGCTAATTGACTTAATTTGATTAAGCCAATGGGCTGAGATTAAGTCTAATTAAATATGATTTAATTAGATTTGATTTAGACTTGATTGGATCAAGTCTAATTGGTTTATTGGATAAGCCAAGTGCAAGAAAAAACTAGTCCTAGTTCAACTAGGACTTGGGTCAATCTAATTTCTAATTTGATTAGAAAATTAAATCAGATTTAAATCTAATTTAATCTGATTAAATTAGATTCTTAATTGGATTAAGATCTATTTTAATTGGGTTGATCTAATTTTAATTTGATTTGGTTTGAGAAACCAAATTAAAACAAGTCATAAGATAGAATCCTAGTTAGACTAGGATTCCACCTTGCACCACATAAGCCTTCCCCATGCCCTCTCTCTCATTCAATGCCAATCTCCTCTTATTTTGTGCGACAAAAGCCCTCTCTCAGGTCTCTCCCACGTTCACAAAAGGTCTCCTCTCTTCTTTCTTACATGGAAGGTTGTTTGGATCAAATAAAAAAGGAATAAGTTTGGATTTCGAATTCTATGAGATAGAGTTTTAGAAATCCAAAACTCTTTCAATTTTGCACCGAATCTATCCAATTTTTTTTTGGAATTTTCATAGATTTTAGGATACACATTATGCACCCTTTTCTAATAATCCATACATGAAAATAAGGAGGAGGTGCTCAAGAGTTGGGCGCCCCTTAACTTGCCATATTTGGATAAGCCTTGACTAGGTATTTGACCTAGACAAGGACTCTATCATATCTCTCTATATAAAATGAGTTTCTTCATAAAATTTTTGGAGAAGACAGAGATTTGAGAGCCTTTGGGCCATTCAAAAGTCAGAGACAAAGACCTTTGGGTTGTGGAGATATAATAGACACAAGATAGGATGTCTAGAGAGAAAAATGAGAAGAAGAAGAGGGTCTTCTTCTAAGGTTGTTTGTTTTCATATCTTTCCTCCCTCCATCTTGAGTTTCCTGAGAGTGTCTCAGATCTGAAACTCCTCTTTCTACTTTTCATCTTTGAAAGAGTCCAAATCAAGAAGAAGGAGGCACCTGATCAACCATCAAAGAAGGATCAGCACAGTACTAGCATACTGTGCTGATTTCCTGAAGTAGGACTTCTGATCGAGATTTGTGGGCTTGTGTGGACGACTCCTAGAGGCCGGATATGTGTGCAGCTTGCAACATCATCCTCAAGCCTGGATCAGTGAGGTTAGAATATCTAACTTGCAAGGTAATAGATCTGATCTATTGTTTAATACATACATTAGATGTAGTATAGAAACATGTTGATATGATCAACATGTAGTTCATGCTATATTTATATATTTTAATTTTTGATTTAATACTATGTAATAATCATATAATAGAATCTTATATCTAGGGATTCTTTGATTTTAAAAAATAATTTTGATTTATTTTAGTCTTCCGCTGTATGATCTTGAAAAAGTTTCAAGATCTAACCCTGAAACCCTAGATCTGGTTCCTACAGAAGGAAACCTACCCAAACCTCATGTCTCAAAGAAGTATTTTTGACCCTCTTTCTTATTGAGTTCTGACCATATAGCAGAAAGTGATTTTTAAAATTTTAAAATCATACAAATCAATAGCTTTATCACATAAAACTACCGAACCGAAATCCAAACCCTAGAATCATTTTGCTGATATCGATCCAAACAAAATCAAGCATGCAAAGGGATAGAATTTAATACTTTTATCAAAATAAAAAGTGGTACATTGGTGTTCTCCATGAGACTCCAAGATAGAAGTCCTTTAATGGTGATCCACATGAAAGTTGGCCAAGGTCCTTCCGAACCAGTGCACTGCCGCAACCTTGTTTTCTCAAGAACACTGCTGGCTTCGTACCTGCATCATGATCGCACCAAAGCCTAGTTACTTTCAATTTTACCACCAGAACAACACCAAGAAGACACTCTTCAGATGTCATACAATCTAAGATTTAATTTTTGGCTCCAACACATGAAAAAATCAAACCCTAGGGTACACTAGCAACACTTGCTAAAAATCTCACCACCCTTCTTGCAACTTTTGCCACTCAAATTTTCCTTTCTTTTTTCTCAATTTTTTTTAAATTTTCTCCATATTTACCATATCTCTTCTCTCTAGTTTCAATCAAAAATCATAGCAATCAGCTATTTGGGGCATCCCCTATAAATAGGGAACCATGGGACATCACTTGGGATGAAGGGGTGCCAACCTTTTGCGCTCCAACTTCCCACGTGCCAAATAAATTTATCAAGTAAATTTTTAATAATCTAGTTATTGGAGTAGAAGAAATATCCTTATTCTATATTTTATAAAAAATTCAATAAATTTTGGTGATAAAACATAGGAGATTTGGTTGGAAAATTATGACAATGTGTAAAAATTAAGAGCCTTCATTAAGAAGGACTCTTCATTTCACATGCCAAAAATAAGGGGGCGGCATTTCTATTTTGCTGTGACTTCTAGTGGGTGAAGAAGACTCCTTCTCCACTTGAAACTCTTTCATGTTGGATAAGAATCCAATCCAAATTGACCCAATCCCATTAGGTCAAAACCAACTGGTCTAGGTTAGCTCAAACACTTTGATCTAAACCAATTTTGAGAATTTGGATTAATACAATGTGCTAGCATATCAAATTAACCCATAAAATTTATATTAAACTCTAATTAGATCAGACCAAGGCTAAATCCTAAAGTGTGTGACCCATTATTTTTTAAATCTAGCCAGCAGTGGACCCAGACTTTCGATGTAACCCTAATCCGATGAGATTAGGTCACCTGAAGAGTCCCAATCAACTTGGACTCTTTCAAATTGATTTCAAAATCAAACTCTTTCAATTCTGATGAACCCATAAGTCATGATTGATATCTAGCAATATATCATGACTATCTGAAAGATTTAAAATTTTGATAAAAAATTATCAAAATATCCTTCAGTGGTAAGTTTTCGTGTAATAAAATCTTTCAGTCAAACATTATCCCAAATGAGCTGTGGGTATAAAAATATGTTAATCCTAATCACTTATCATTATGTATCTCGATCTGAAGGTGATGATTTAGTTGATGATACATTAAATTTTTTTTCTAATTATCATCCTGTTTTGGCCAAAGACTTCTAGAATCATCATCCTATGATATCACATAGGATGTTTGCTCCCCTTATTAGGAGTGACTGATCCCTTATTGATCACTTACAACCTCCATGCATATTTCACCATATCCAGAACACCCCACACAAGGATCAAAGAATCAAGCTAGATAGTGAACCAAAATATGGATCCATGTACACAAAGTACCATAGTGACCTCAGGTCTAAGGATCACTTACATAATTTCCACTAGAGAATCATCAGTTGACATGTAAATAAGACTCCATCTGATATTCTCTCATAGGTCAATTCAGTGAACTCATTCTCTAATGAGCACCCATATCCTTGTATTAGTGTCACCACACAAGTAGTTGTGAGATCAAATACCCTTATTTCTGAGCATACATAGGACATGTCAGTCTTACCAGTATCATTGATCTTTGACTCAATATACCAACGACTAGAAATATTTTAGATTAGGGCTATCGAAGATTTAGATCTCACTGACGTGATCTCATCACAACCCTAAAACCATTACCCAGACTTATGGGGTTTATTATAATCTTAAAATTAATAAGATGTAGCATATAATAAATCAAATATGCCTATTTTTATTAATAATATAAATATCATTTATATGAGTTTGAAAGATAAATTACAAAAAATATCCTATCGCATCCCATATGCGATTGGCTTGTAGGACATTATTCTTTCAATCTCCCACTTGTACTTAAAGCCAATCGCCCCTATACTTGATGCCCAGGCTATCAAGATGGCGGTCAAACTGCTGCATTGACAAGGCCTTAGTGAATGGGTCTGCTATATTATTCTTGATGTCAACTTGCTCCATGATCACATCACGTCTTTTGACAATCTTTTGAATGAGGTGGAACCATCTTAGGATGTGCTTGAATTTATGATGAGACCTTGGTTCTTTGGCTTGAGCAACTGCCCTAGTATTGTAACAATAAAGAGGCACTGGTTGTTCAATCTCTGGAACCACACCCAACTCTGTGATGAATTTTTTCATCCAGACAGCCTCCTTAGCAGCCTTACTTGCAGCAATATACTCAGCCTCAGTGATAGAGTCAGCAACAGTTTGCTATTTGAAATTTTTTCAACTTACTGCACCACCATACAGAGTGAACACACATCCAGATATCGATTTACTATCATCTGGATCAGATTAAAAATTAGAATCGGTATAACCTTTCAGTTTTAAATTAGATTCACCATATATCAAAAAAATATCTCTAGTCCTTCTTAAGTATTTGAGTATATTTTTCATAGCTTTCCAATGATTCTCTCCAAAATTAGCCTGAAATTTGCTTACAATGCCTAAGGTATAAGCAACATTAGGTTTGGTATATAACATAGCATACATTATTGATCCTACTATCGAAGCATAAGGAATAGAACTTATTCTATTTCTCTCTTCAGGTGTCTTAGGAGACATCTTCTTAGAGAGTTGTATGTCATGACCTATGGGCAAGTAACCTCTTTTACTTCCCTCCATGTTGAATCTCTTCAATACAAGATCAATGTACCTAGACTAGGACAAGCCTAGCATCCTATTTGATCTATCCATATAGATCTTAATACGAAGTATATAGGACACCTCACCCAAGTCTTTCATGGAAAATTTTTGTGATAGCCAAGTCTTGACCGATTGCAACATCGAAATATCATACCTAATGAGTAGTATGTTGTCCACATACAAGACTAGAAAGATAACAGCACTCCCACTAGTCTTCTTATATATACAAGGTTCATCCATATTTTTGATAAAGCCAAATGATTTGACTGTCTCAACAAAATGGATGTTCCAGCTCTTTGATACTTGTTTCAATTTATAAATGAATCTATTCAGCTTGCATATCTAATTTGCTCTCCCACTTAAGATAAATCCCTCTGACTGAGTCATATAGACTTCTTTCTCAAGGTTTTCATTAAAGAAGGCAGTCTTGACGTCCATTTGCCAAATCTCATAGTCATAGTATGCTGCAATAGCAAATATTATCCGAATAGACTTGAGCATGGTAATCGACAAAAAGATTTTATCATAATCAACACCTTGTTTTGGTCTGAAACCTTTTGTCACAAGCCTGGCCTTATAGGTCTCTACCTAGCTATCTGCTCCAATCTTCTTTTTGAAGATCCATTTGCAGTCTATTGGGGTCCACCCTCAGACGCATCAATCAAAGTTCATACTTGGTTGGCATACATGAAGTCCATTTTGGATTTCATGATATTTAGCCACTTGTCAGAGTCACTATACATGACAGCTTCTGAATAGATCGTAGGATCATCATTCTCAATAATGTGGGTTGTGTTATCATTCTCAATGACAAACCCATACCTGAGTGGTACATTACGTACTCTACTCGACCTTCGGAGAGAAGGTGTGTGTAGTAGCTATGCCTCAACAATAGGCACATCTGGTTGAGAACTTTTTGGTAAATCCTGAATAGATTGTAGGTTTTGAACTTTCTTAAGTTCAACTGACCTCCCACTGCCTCCTTTTTGGACCAACTCTTTCTCTAAAAAAATGGTATGCCTACCAACAAACACCTTTTATTGAGTAGGATTATAGAAGTAGTATCCTATACTCTTCTTGGGATAACCTATAAACTTATATTTTTCTGATCTAGTATCCAGCTTATGTCCATCAATATTTTTCACATAAGCTGGACAACCCCAAATCTTAAGATGCTTAAGATTGAATCTTTTACCTTTCCATATTTCATATAGAGTGCTAGAAATAGATTTCAAAGATATTTTATTTAAGATATATACTGTAGCCTCGAGGGCATATCCCCAAAAGGATATCGAAAGATCTATGAAATACATCATGGACCGCATCGTATCTAATAAGGTATGATTTTTCTTTTCATAATTCTATTTAATTAAGAGTATAAGGAGGTGTCCATTGAGAGAGTATTTTATTTTGTTTCAAATAATCGAAGAACTCACTAGATAAGTATTCTCCTTTTCGATTTGATCGAAGAGTTTTAATACTTTTACCAGTTTATTTCTCGATCATTCTTTGATACTCTTTAAATTTGTCAAAGGCTTTAGATTTGTATTTCATTAAACACACATATCCAAACCTAGACATATTATCAATAAACATGATGAAGTAAGAGTACCCACCTCTGACTTGAGTCGACATTGGATCACATACATCAGTATGTACAAGGTCTAAAATGTCACTCACCCTTTCTCCATGTCTAGTAAATGGAGTCTTGATTATTTTTTTCATGAGGTAAGATTCACAAGTTCCATATGATGCATAATCATAAGGATCAAAAAAATTATCTTGGTATAACTTATTAATCCTTGACTCATTTATATGGCCAAGACAGTAGTGCCAGAGGTATGTAGCATTCACATCCTCTCTCTTTCTTTTCTTTATATTTTCAACATGAAGCACATTATCATTAAGTAAAAGAAACATAAGACTATTATTAATAAAAGTACTTCCATAATATTCATTAAAAAAATAAATAGAATAACCATTGTTCTTTGTAATTATTTCAAAACCTTTCTCCAATAACAATGGTACTGAAATAATGTTTCTAACAACATTAGGAATATAATAATAGATCTTCAGTTTCAAAACTTTGTCCGAAGATAACTTCAAAACCCTGGTTCTTATGGCTTTAGCCTGAATAGACTCTTCACTAGCACCGAACAACTCGAAGTCAACTTTATTCAGATTTCTTACTTCCTATAGACCTTGCAATAATTTGCAAAGGTGTAAACCACAGGCGGTTTCAAATATTCAAGAATTTAAAAATGAAGTACTTAATAATAAATTAGTTTATATCATATACAAACCTTTAGCAATATTTGCTGATTTCACAGTTGCAAGGTACTCCTTGCAATTTTTCTTCTAGTGGCCCTCCTTGCCACAGTAATATCAAGTACTTTTGGCGGAGACCTTCTTCGCCTTGTTCTTGAAGATGCCAGTTTTAGGGTTCAGCTTTTTCTTAGAATCCTTCTTTGCCTTCTTCTTGCTGATCTTATCAACATGAAGGACCTGAGCCATTTCACCCCTGAAATGGCTCTCTACTATTTTCAACATATTCAGCAGTTCAGACAGGCTAGAGTTCTATTTGTTCATGTGATAATTTATAACAAACTGAGAAAAAGAGTTAGAGAGAGACTGTAGGATCAAATCTTGGCTCAGTTCACCGTCTAAGATAAAATCCAGTTGTTCCAGATGAGTGATCAAATCAATCATCTTTAGGATATGTATTTGCATGAAGGTGCCTACAGTCATACGGGTACAGAACAACTGCTTCGATATCTCATATCGAGTAGTTCAACTTTGTTCCTCAAATAGCTCCTTAAGATTAAGAAGAATAGAGGAAACGTCTATGTCCTCATGTTGCCTTTGAAGCTCGTTGCTCATGGAGGCAAGCATGATACATTTGACAGTCACACTATCATCTTTTCACATCTTGTATACGGCCCTATCCTCAAAAGCATCTTTTCCAAGAGAATCTGGAGCAGGTATATCCAGAATGTAGGAGACTTTCTCCTGAGTGAGAACAATTCTTAAGTTTTTTAACCAGTCGATATAGTTAGGTCCAGTCAACTTGTTTGCATCTAAGATACCTCTAAGTGAAAGTGAAGATATCGTGTATAGTTAATCTACAACAACAAGAACATAATATAAGCGGACAACTCATGACGACATATATAACTAGACTAGAACTTTTATCTAATTGTGTCTCTCACTATTTTATCGAACTTCATAGCTCTCAAGTATGAAAATCAAAAAATATTCTAATATTTTTTAATGAAGCTGAGATTCCTATTCCTCACAAATATCTTGTGGATAGCACAACAAGTATTCATGAGTTCTAGAGTAGGTAACATTTTGCCAATTATACCTTTACAATTCTCAACATCATTCACACTGACCTCTAGATCACATATAGTCTTGTGGATAGCACAACAAACTATAGTGTTCTAGTTAAGTTGACCCTTCAATCCCATATGGTCATACTTAAACAATGCTGCCCTTATGGATAGCATAATAAAGCAATACTATTCAAATATGCCATAAACATCAATATGTACTTGATCAACATCATGTCAATTTCTATAATAAGCCTTGTAGATAGTACAATAAGCTCACTAAGATTTTGACATACTCTATCGATCAAGTTTGAAGGAAGGCCCTTATAATGTCTACATCACTTAATCAATCTAAGTTTGAAATTCAACAAGACCAAATTGGTCAGGTAAACAGGTGGGAGGCTCCCCATAGCTTTTTTAGATACCAACAGAGTTAGCCAGACCATCATACAGATCTAATTAGAAAATAATCATTCACACTTTTCTTGACACCAATTGATCTAAAGAATTTGACTTTAGAATTGAAAGTAAATTCTGATATTACGACTTAATATAATTTTTATGAGAGACTTTAAACTGATCTCGGCACATCCTAACTATAAGCGCATAAAATGTACACTACAAATTATGCAAACTTGCATGTTTCTACTATTCAAAATAGCAATCACATTATAATGCCAAAAATCATATAAGGATGCAATCGAAGTCATAACATATGACTAACAAATTCATATAATATAACAAATCCTAATCATATTAGGCATGCATAACACCCTAAACAATGCACAATTTAAGCATCATGCTACCACGATAATATAAATTTTAAAATTATCATAAATTTATAATTTAATAATTAAATTTTAACATCATGGTATATAAAGTCAAATTTTTTTTTTTGAGTTTAAAGATCGATGCTAAAAATAATGCAACATTTTTGGCAGGATATATGAACAAGAACGATTCTATGCTACTATATTATATTTGTTTGATCGAATTAGACAAGGGTGGCTCTAATACTACTGTTGGGTTTTGGTCATGCAGCAAAAAATAATTTTTAAAATTTTAAAATCATGCAAATCAATAGCTTTATCACATAAAACTATCGAGCCCGAATCCAAACCCTAGAATCACCTTGCTGATATCGATCAAAACAAAATCAAGCATGCAAAGGGATAGAATTTAATACTTTCACCAAAATAAAAAGTGGCACATTGGTGTTCTCCATGAGATTCTAAGGTAGAAGTCCTCCAATGGTGATCCACATGGAAGTTGGCCAAGGTCCTTCCCAACTGGTGCGCTGGCGCAGCCTTGTCTTCTCAAGAACACTATCGGCTTCATACTTGTGTCATGATCACGCCAAAGCCCAATTACTTTCAATCTTTCTATTAGAATGATACCAAGAAGATACTCTTCAAATGTTACACAATCTAGGATCTGATTTTTGGCTCCAACACATGGAGAAATCAAACCCTAAGGCACACTAGTAACACTTGTTAAAAATCTCACCACCCTTCTTGCAACTTTTGCTACTTAAATTTCTCTTTCTTTTTTCTCAAAATTTTTTTTATGTTTACCACATCCCTCCTCTCTGGTTTCAACCAAAAATCATAGCAATCAGCTATTTGGGACATCCCCTATAAATAGGGGACCATGGGATGTCACTTGGGATGAAGGGGTGCCAACCTTTGGCACTCCAACTTCCCACATGCCAAATAAATTCACCAAGTGAATTTTTAGTGATTCAATTACTTAGATAGAAGGGATCTCCTTCTTCTACATTTCATAAAAAATCCAATAAATGTTGGTGACAAAACATAGGAGATCTGGTTGGAAAAATATGGAAATGCTCAAACACTTTGATTTAAACTAATTTTGGTTGCTTGGATAAATTTAATGTGCTAGCATATCAAATTAAGACATAAAATTTATATTAAACTCTAATTAGATCAGACTAAAGCTAAATTCCAAAGTGTGTGACCTATTGAATTCTAGATCTAGCCAGCAGTGAATCTAGACTTTCGACGTAACCCTAATCCGATGAGATTAGGTCATCCGAAGAGTCCCAATCAACTTAGACTCTTTCAAATTGATTCCAGAATTAAATTCTTTCAATTTTGATGAACCCACAAGTCAAGATTGATGTCTAACAATGTGTCATGACTACCTGAAAGATTTAAAATTTTGATGAAAGATTACCAAAATACCCTTCAGTGGTAAGTTTTCATGTAATTCAATTCTTCAGTGAAACAACATTCTAGATGAGCTGTGGGCATGAAAATATGTCAAACCCTATCACTAATCATTATGTATCTCAATTTGAAGGTGATGATTCAGTTGATGATATATTAGAAACTCTTTTCTAATTATCATCCTGCTTTAGCCAAAGACTTTCAGAATCATCATCCTATGAGGTCACATAGGATGTTCGCTCTCCTTATTAGGAGTGACTGATCCTTTATTGATCACTCACAACCTCCATACATACTTCACTATATCCAGAACACCCCACATAAAGATCAAAGAACCAAGCTAGGTAGTGAACCAAAATATGGATCTATGTACATAAGGTACCATGATGACATCAGGTCAAAGGATCACTTACATAACTCCCACTAGAGAATCCTCAGTTGACGTGTAAATAAGACTCTATCTGATTATTCTATCGCAAGTCAATTCAGTAAAGTCATTCTCTAATGAGCACCCATATCCTTGTATTAGTGTCACCACACAAGTGGTTGTGAGATCAACCACCCTTATTTCTGAGCATACATAGGACATGCCAGTCTTATCGGTATCATTGATCTCCGACTCAATGTATCAATGACTAGAAATATTTTAGATCAGGACTATTGAGGATTTAGGTCTCACTGGTGTGATCTCATCATGGTCCTAAAATCATTATCCAGACCTATAGGGTTCATTATAATCTTAAAATTAATAAGATGCAGCATATAATGAATCAAAAATACCTATTTTTATAAATAATATAAATATCATTTACATGAGTTTGAAAGATAAATTTTCAAAAATATCGTATCGCATCACATATATGATTGGCTTATAGGATATTATTCTTTCATTTCTCTCTGATATCTCACGGTGAAAAACTCTCTTCATTTGGCACACAAATTATGGCCTTTTAATGGTTGTCGCACAAACCAGATAAGATAGGATAAGGGCTAAAGTTTATTGCAATTTAAATTATTTTGAATTTTAATTTGACTTCAACTTTTTCTCACCCTTATCTAACTTAAAGTGGGACTTATCAAAGAAAATTGAATACAAAAATCAATTGGGAAGACTTCTTTTTCTCATACACAATGGGCACCTTCAGAAACTGTCGATATGTGGAAGGATATGGATAAGATTTTAAGTTGAAATTCAAACCAATTTGAATTCAAATCAAAACCAATCAATTTTTATTCTTAATGGGTGACAAAAGAAGAGTTATTTTCTAGTTTTCTCATGCACAAACTGATTTTGTGTGGTGAGAAAAGGTGTGGATAATTTAGGTGGCACAAGGGAGAGAGTCCCACTCATTTGGGACTTTAAGGTTTAACCAATTGAATTTCTTTCAAACCCAATCCAATTAGATCCAAATAAAATATGATAAATCTAATTTAATTAAACTCCTATAATTTTAATTAAATTTAATCAAATTAGTAAATTAATTAAGCCATAGATCCGATCAAATCAGGATCATTTCTCTCTTACCGATTAGGTCATCTCATAACCTAATCGACTTGATCTGATTGAATCTAATTCAATCAAATTTGATCTAGACTTTAATGCCCAATCAAATTAAGCCAATTAGTAATCTAATCACTAATTAATCTTTTATTAATGATAGAGTCCAAGTCTAGTGAGACTCTTCTCTAGAGTCCCCATCCAGTGGGACTCTTCAGCAGAGTCTCCGTCCACTGGGACTCTTCACTAGAGTCTCTGTTCACTGGGACTCTTCAGATTAGCCATGTGATCGGAGAAAAACTTCTAATGTATGTGACTCCATAGGTTCGAACCTAAGTCGGTAGCACAAAAACTGATTTTCATACCAATTGGAGTAACCATCTAGCAATGATATCTGATGTCCGGATAGGCCGAATGTATGCAGAGCAATACTCAAGAATCTATTTAGATATAGTTACCGTATAATTCATCTCTTTGACCTTTGATGCTAGAATGACTTAGAGTTTAAATTGTCAACTCTTAATAGTACATCCATTATGTGTCTCAACCTGATAAATCCGATGACTCCTCACAAGGATTGTCCTGACCAAGGTCTTACTAAATTGAAACACAAAGCATTCTCTCCAATCTCTTGGAGTAGTGAATTACATCTTGACTCACGCACCAACTTCACAAGTACTTGACTATGCCTAGAAACCTTTCAATCTTGAATTAAAAATTCAGATAGCCTGACACCAAAGTACAGTGAGTTGCTTCCAAATCACCGTGGTGATCTCAGTTCGGAGGGATACTTATATCCATATCCTTTCAGAGTGACTCTTGATAGTAGAGTGCTCTGGAGTTGGTCACGTTCTATGAAATATACTCTTACATCTCACTTGCAAACCATACCAGCATCTCTACGCTCCTTGGTTAAGAGGATAATCAACCTATATGGCACACAATGACCTACACTTGATATGTCTGTTATCCTAGTAATAGCAAATTATTTGGTTGCAATCTTATTTAAGGACTAAATGATAAATTCTCCTTTATCGATTTAAAATAGTCCTAAGGATTTTCATCATAATATAGAAGTTCGATATAGAAGATGTACAAGCTTATGATAAAAAATATTAAATAAATATTTTATTAATTAATTTATATACAATTACATCGAATAGCACAACTGTCAACAGACTGACGATTAATTTTGAAATATATTTTTTAATATAAGTCAGATTCTTCATAATCGAGCCACTAGTCCTTAGTATTTCTAAAATACTTAAGGTTGACCTACCAATGATTCTCATTCAGATCTTGCAAGTATCTACTCATTATCCTTAATGAGTGTACCATATCGATCTCATACATGATGTGCATGATAGAATAGATTCTACTCATAAATATTCTATGTACGTTGGACTGGGATAACCCAAGCAGCTTCTTAGATTTATCTCTATAGATCTTCATCCCTAGAATAAGGGATGCTTTTCCCATCCTTTATGGAGAATAATGATAATAGCAAAACCTTTATTTTTTGTAACGTAAGGAATATCATTTCCGATTAAGAGGATTTCATTCACATACAAAATAAAAAATGCACTCACAGAACTATAAACCCATTTGTATTTGTAGGATTCTTTTTCATTCTCAATGAAGCCATATATTTTGAGCACTTATCAAAATGCATGTTCCAACTCTGAAATATTTAGCATTGCCATAGAAAAAATATCTCATTATGATCAATACCATAACATTGACAATATCTTTAGGCAACTAGATGGACTTTGTAGGTCTCTACTTTCTCGTCCGCACACTCTATTCCTATTGAAGATCCACTTACACTCTATGAGATTTATCCTTTCAAGTGGATCAATGAGTGTCCATACACCGTTGATCTTCATGGACTCTATTTTGGACTTTATGGCTCCAAACCATTAATCAGAGTCAGACCTCTGCATGGCATCCATGTAGGTGATCAGATCCTTATTGTTCTCATCGAGTTCAATAGGATCACTCCAAGTCATTAACTGGATCTTCTTAATGGTGCCTCTATAATTGATTTTGATTTTGATCTAATCAAATCCGATTCTATGGGATCCCTAAATTGTGTCAGTTCTTCTAGCTGTTGAACTTCATAAGTTCTACATCAAAGGCATCAGTTCCTTCACTAAGGTACTCTTTTTCTAAAAGAAATACCGAATAACTCTTATTCTTGAGCAAGGTAGAAGTTATATCCCTTATATTCTTTGGGATTATCCTATAAAATAATACATATAGGACTGAGATCTAAGCTAATTAGTCTGTAAATACTTGACATAAAACAAACACTCCTAAATCCTAAGTTAAGAGAGTATCAGCTTACGCCTAGTCCATATCTCATATGGAGTCTTTGCGACTGATTAATTTAGAATCTAGTTGAGAACATGATAAGTAGTCTCAAGAGCATAATCTTAAAAAGAGACTGGCAAACTTGTAAACCCCAATATGGATCAAACTATGTCTAACAAAATTGATTCAATAAGAGAAAATCTTATTCTCTTCTAGATATGTCAAAAAACTCATCAGAAAGGCATTCTCCTCCTTGGTATGATCAAAGAGTTTTAATACTCTTCTAGTTTGTTTCTCTACCTTATTAAAGAATTATTTGAATATTTCAAATAATCTAAATTTATGACAAACATATTCGTAGATCTAATATATTAATATGTGTCAGATTCAGAACATCATTGGCTCGTTCATCTTTTTCAGCACAAGGTGACTTGGTCATCTTACTAAGAAGATAGGATTGATAGGTTGATAATAATTCATAATCATTGACTTCGAGAATTATCTCCTGTTGATCCTATTCTTATTAAATGATCAAGCCTTTAATGCCAAAGGTAGGTATTTGTGACATTATCTAATCTAGAGTATTTGTTTAATGTGTATATTACACTAACAAGCTGTGTAAATATCATTTCTTAAGTTGTCCACCATAATTTTGACATCATTCATAATGATATCACAAAAATCATTAGACAATAGTGACAATCACTAAAATGACATTATTAGAATTAAAAATAAGTGCAAAAATTCCTAAAGCCAAAACTAAAATATGTTTTTCAATTCCAACATTCAAGAATCTTTTGTTGTTTTCAATCTTTTCACTAATCTGAAGTCATTGTAACAATTTGCATGAACTTTCGATATCCAATACCCAGGTAGTAATATTATATATAGAAAAATCATAAGGTGTTATCATATAAATACCTTATCCAGCAATCTTTTGCTGATTTCTCTTCCTTAGCCTGATCGGATCAAAGGACTCTGCCAGACTAGGTTAACCCTAGACTCTTTTGTCAGTTCGGGCTCTTCAGCCCAAGTATGACTTTTTTGCATCTTTTTTTTTTGCTTTCTCAAAAGATTGTTGCCCTACCGAAGACACATCTTTAGAGGTGCAAAAGAACTCCTTCAACACTTAAAGGATTTCCTCCCATTGAGCATCATTGAATTGAAAACTAAATTCATGTTCTTGTTGCTCTCAATAACACCATACAGTGATATGATCATTTGGCCACTTCTGATAAGTGCCTTTGATCACATCATGTGTGTTGGACATGAAAACTTTATGTGTTGGATCTATAATCATATATAGGATCCATTCGTGCTCTAGAACTATTCGCAACTTTTGATACCAACTATCGAAGTTAGGTTCTATAAGTTAGCCACTGTCAAATAGTGAATGGAGCAACGGACATTGAGATATAATTAAAAGAAAAATATAAGACCTCTATGTTTATGAATTAATTAAGTATAAAGACTTGAACTTTAGTCTAAAGGTTCTTCCACTATCTTATATGAATTAGTAGCCTCTACCTCCAATCTGAGAAATTACTTTAATTTCTTAGCAGGTACTAGAATCCACACAGACTGCATACAGGCCCGAGGATGGCTCGACCAACTCATATGCATCTATGGATAGGTTCTTAATCAATTATTTCTTCAAACAATTTTTAGTAATTAATTTTACCCCAGATTTCATTTCAGTAGGTGATGGGTCCCCACTGAAAGTCTCAGTTAGGTCAAATCATTAACATGAACCTACTCAGTGATTCTAACTAATGAATGATCAGACCTAAGGATGGCTCGATCAATCTAACCATTCAATAGATAGTACAACAGAGTCATCATATGATGAATGATAATTTCATCATTTAGAAAAATACCAGACGAATGGCACCTGCAATGTCAATCAGAAATAATGGATCTATTATCATTCACCTTAATGGAAGGCTATGATCTAGTTATCACCATAACTAGCTCATTTTATAGATATAATAATTTAGAGAATTTGATTTATAGATTAAAAGAAGAGAGAAGAAGAGATCAACTAGTAAACCACAATCTTCTCACTGACTTCACCAAGTCATTGAATTGGATCAGGGTCATGCTGGTTGAAATGGCACCTAGATCAATCATACTGATCAACCTTAATGACATGGGTCAACTCGAATCACTTAGCGATCTAATCAATATATAATCCATCAAATTAGCTAGGTAAGTGAGATTGGTGGGAGGATATGCCAAGCTTGCCTTAGACACCAATTAAAAACCACTGATCGAAATGTCAAACTTATCTTAGACACCAATTAGTTAATTAGTTTCGATTTGACCAGTCTAATGATTCGGGTTCAACCACTGAGCCATAATCAAGGTCCATTTGGTCTAATCAAAGATATGGACTTGACCATCTATAACTATTGTATTGGTTCTAAAAAAATTCTGATTTAATCTAATTTAATATTTGGTTAGATTTAATCAATTTTTCTACTTAGTCCATTAACTCTTTGATTTTAACCTTAGGTCTAATCCAATTAAGAAGATCTGATTTGAGCTAACTCATGCCTCCATATTTTATGCAATATCATTAGATCTTAAATCATAATTCTAGATCTAATCGATTCTATACTTAATTCTTAATTAAGTTTTAGTATCAATATGGATTTAGGTTTAGGCTTTCAATAATTTTAATTTTTTATTTTGTAAATAATTTATAAATTTTATGCAAAGATTTTTTGTTCTAAAATTGGATCGACTCAATCAACATTGAGCCGGCTACACAAGAGGACTGTATCAACTCAGTTCAAAACTGGATCAGCTCAGTAATTATGCGAGCACATTTTAAAGAGTTTCAGATCTAAAAAATTTTATATAATCTTAAAATAAAATCAATCATAAACATCCTTTTAAATCATATCTAAACTTTTTATGATTTAAGATTTTATTTTTTTATAATTAAAATAATATTAATCATATAGATTAGATATTTTATTTTTCATACAACTTTATATCACATACAACAAATCTAGAGTTTCAAGATCTATAGTTTTGCAGAAAAATAAGTTCTTCCTTTTGCAGTCTTCTTTATGGCATTTAATCACATGGCATCCCTACACTCCATAAGAGTACCCCATCAAATGAAAAGAGAGGGCCTTTAAACCCTTCTTGCTTTTATGACTAGATGGCCTGGTGATCAACCCAATCCAAGTACTCGCTAATTGAATCATCTAATCTAATCACATATCATATATGCTTGAATTTAGATCTAATTTAAATTATATCAGATCTGATCACAATCTTAGATCACATCTAAATCAGATCATAAACATCATATGTAATATGTAAAAATAGATTTTATCAAAGATTAGTACAAATTAGGATAATCTGTTCACTGTAAGGGGTAAATCCTACAGCAGGATAATCTTATTTTAGTTTGTGCGATCAACCATTAATTAAATTTAGATCTAAGATATCATATATCAGATCTAAATAAAATTAAATATCAGATCTAATATGCACATATAATATGTCAAAATAAACCTAAGCTCTAATACCACTGTTGGAAAACATAGACGATTTTATGTATGTATTTTAAAAATTTTTAAAATAAAACATAATAGAAGATATCTAGATTAATCATATTAACCAAACATGTATATAATCTAATCATCAAATCAATCTACTCTAGGATCTATGACGTGATATGTTGCATATAAAATCTGAAATAATCACATGATAAAATCTGCATGTATGGTGTAAGCAGTAGATTAAATCTATATCTAACTGAGTTTAGAATTTGATACCTGAGCATGGGTTGATGATCGTCGTGTTAGATGTATGTCCTAGGAGCCAATACGACTGATACATTGTAATAATTCTAGGACATAATTTTATACTTAATATATTGATATGATCAATAAAAGGATAATTTTTTTTCATTCAAGTGTGATGTATCCTTGAATCGTCCATGAAATTAGTTTCGATATATATTCTCAAGGTGTTGAGAATTAGAGATATATATTTAATTACTAAATACTTTCAATCATAAGATCATCATAAAGATGGTGATAGATCGGCATAGACTGACACACAAATCACTTTCTTCGGGATAGATGGGTCTCTAATCTATAGTGTAGAGACACTGGACGATGAGTGCAGATAGTTGTTAGAGAACAACAAGTATCGAGTATGACCATACAAGAGATCATTTGAATTTTTATTCGATCATCAGTGATTATCTCGATGCTATAGTTGTGTGACTAGTCTTTTGACTTGAGATGGTACTGCTATTCGCAGTGAGACTGCTGGAGTTTGACTGACATATAAACATAGGTCTCAATGAGTCCTTATAGTAGATGTTGGCGACAGTTGGTCCACTGTAGGGGTAGGGTGTGCATCAAGATAGGATCTATCGACCTTGATAGAGAAGAGTAGTCCTATGAAATTTGGGAGGCTAAGTCCAAGAATTTGTGGCCACAGCAGTGTGATTGATGAAAAGAAGTTTTCATAGAAGTCACAACTGGATATGAGCTAATCGAATCTATCATATGACTGATGCTGAGATTTGATGATTTATCCATGACCTGCCATCTAGTCGAAACTCAAGATAGAGGGACTGAATTACACATTAACTACACTTAGAGGTTTATTTTAGTTCTACTGGGTTGCCACTATATACTGCTAGGTTCACTAGTGGATTATAAGAGCTCACTAGGATTTTTCTAGATTGACAATTCTTGCTAAGATAGAGTGAAATTATTTTGATCCATTGAAAAGAATTTCAATGATACGATGATAGAGATCATTGTTTGTCTCACTATCAGATAGAATTAAATCTATGGGGTCACATAAAAAAGAGATTAGGCCTGTAATAAGTAATTGAGCTTATGAAGTATCAATTGGATTTAGAGAAACCCATTGGGTTCATGATAACCATGCTAGCACATGGTTGGACCCAATTTCTCTTTTCATTGAGATTACTTATTTGATAAGATAATTTTAATTTAATTATCTATTAATAATCTGCATGAATAAGATTCATGAAACTTCAATTGTTGGGTGTCTAAGATTATGAATCATATAAATTAAGGGTGCAAGTCTCTAATTAATTTTCTTGATAGTTATTCTTGGGCGCCATCTTGATTTGATCAAGTTGGGCGTGTCCATTGATTAGAGGGCTTTTAGTTTTCCTATGGGGCATCTCTTGGGTGTATTTTGGGATGTCTAATTATGAGTGGAAGGGCTCCAATTGTAGGTGCCTAAAGGGTCTCCTAAAGTAAGTTGGATAACATAAGTTAATAGAAAATTCAATGCAAGTAGGACTTGTATTATGAGATTGAATAGGATCAATTCTTATGCCTATTTAAAGAGACCTCCCCTAAGATCCCTAGAGCATCCAAACCAGCAACCCCCACACCTATAGAAGGTCTCCACACCCTCTCTTCCTCTCCTTTTCTCTTCTCTCTTGGGTGTTCTGCACACCCCTTCTCTGGGGATGCACGTCCCAAGGTATTCTATGCCCAAGGCTGTTGGGTGCCTCTTTCTTACTGGTTTCTAGTATTTGGTAGCAGCACATAGGAAGAAGAAACTTTAGAGAAGAGGAGAAGAAGAAGATCACGAAAAGAGATCAAGTGTTGATCACGATCCAGGCTTCGTTCAGATTCAGTAGACTGAATTTTGGAGAATAAAAATTTTGATTAAAGAAGATTGTTCCAGACTGATTCTGAGTGGATACTCATAGAGGTCAGACACTTGTGCAGCTAAGAGAGAACTTTTTCTCTTCTAGATCCAGATTTGAAAAAAAAGATTGCGAAATAGGTATGTGATTTGATCACAATCTGAATTTCAGCATATATCAATTTCAGTATATGAGATAGATCCATGTGGTTTTATATTTTTATACATATATAATTCAAATTAAAAGTATTTTAATCTTATTTTTTGCTGTGATATTTAGAAAATAAAATTTTTGAAATACATATGCATGCACCAAATCCCGAATTCTAATAGTGATATCAGAGCCACGGATTTTCATATGTTGAATTTTGATATACATATTTTTGAAAAGATTTTAAAATTAAAATTTTTTTAATACATGAGATATATAGATGGATCTTCAAATCTAAAATTTAATTTTAGATTTAATTTTAGAACATATAGTTGATATATAATTGCATGCATAGATCTGAATTTTGATCTAGAAAGAGTTCTAGTTTATGTTCATGTGATACATAAATGTATGTATAAAATTTGAAATTTTTATGTGATCTAAATTTTGATTCATATATGTGATATATGGTTATATATTTAGATCATAAATTTATTTTTAATCTGATCCATGATTAGTATATGAGATATATGATATCATGCTTAGATCTAAAATTTTGTTTAGATATGATTTTACATGCATATATATGATATATATTTGTATGTTAAAATTAAAAAAATATTTGTATATTTTAAAATTTATTTTTATACAAAGAATTTAGATCTGAAATATAATTTTAGAATCTAAAATTTATGTTTGTGCATGAGGATTTTGGTCATAGAAAAACCATTAATTAGGTCATATAATAAGATTGCATTTAAGATTTTTGATTTGAGTCATATGGGTCTAATTCGATTAAGTAATTGATCAAACCAAGTCAAGTGTTAATAAAGATCAGATCAATTAAGTTAATGATCATACAATTATTGTGGATCAAATAGATTGAATCCCATATGTAGAATCGATTAACCTGAGGACCTAATTTGGCTCATTGGTTTGAGTCTGATTTGCTTGAGCTAACCAATTCTGATCAATCAACATATTAGTATTTAAGGTAAGTTAATGAGACATGGTTATTTAATTAATTTTGTTAGCTGATCTGGCTAATTTATTGATGTCTAAGAAAAGCAACGGGGGGACCCCCACCGATCTCCACTTACCTGACCAATTTGGAAGATTGGATCTTGAATTAGGTTGCTTAGCATTTTAGTTTAGCCCATGTCAGTTAGATCGGTCATATGATGACTGATTAGATAAGACCTAAATTTAACCTCCTCATAAATATTAAGTCCATAGGTCTTCCACCATTGTAGATGTGCGAGCATGCTACCAACGTTGATTGTTCTTGACTGGTTACAATAGTTGAGTTGCATTGGGAATATGCAACTACTCTATTAGCAAAGAGTTGCTCCAGGATAAGGATGGGGTTGGGCCCAATAACTGTTAGGTGAGAGACCCAATGATGGCCTTGCATCTGTTTGTGAATGGTGGGTCAGGCTTAACTAAAAAGTGTAGGCAAAACTATTAGGTGAGCCCACATGACTTAGAGATCAAGTCGCTGCAACATGTTTAGAGAAGCATCTGGGTAAAGAGTTTCCTAGCATCGGTGTGCATGTTACCAATAACTGTTAAGTGAGGTGCATGTCATCGGTAGGACCACAGCACCCACTAGGAATCCTTTATCGCGTTAGAGTTTTCATTTCTTTTTTGAGGAGTGGAGGGATCTGATAAATTAGTGGGAGTCATTATTTGCATCTTAAAGTTTCTATAAGCAAATATAAATATTAAGTATAAAAATTTAACTTGAATCTCTACTCTCGTAGTTAAACCATCATGTCAATCTCAAATCCTCTAGCCCACATCCTTGAAACCAATCATTTGACCGATACCAATTACAAAGACTGGCTCAAAAATCTTAAGATTATCCTGACCTCATAAAAATTAAGCCATATTCTCGACTAAGATCCTGTTGTGCTACCAAACCATACTACTACTAAGCAAAGAGCTGCTTTTGAGAAGTGGATGGATGAAGACAGTCAGGTTAAGTGCTATGTGTTGGCGTTCATGTCAAACGAGTTGCAAAGCCAGCATGAACATATGCCCACTATCTGGACCATGATCACTCATCTACAAGAGTTGTATGGTGAGTAGAGCCATACTGTGCACTTCGAAGTATCTAAGAGACTCTTCAATCTGAAGATGTGCAAAGGACAGTCTGTCCATGAGCACTGTATGACAGTGATCAAGGACATTGAGGAGCTTGAGAAGCTCAGGCTAGATATGCAAAAGGAATCACAGATGGATATGATCTTTCAATCCCTTACCAGTTCATATAGTCAATTCATTGTAAATTTTTATATGAACAAACTTGACTATACTATTCTCGAACTCGTCAACATGTTGGTCATCACGGAGGGTACCTTGAAGAGTTTAACGGGTACTGTTTTCACTGTGGAGCAGACTTCTTCTTTCAAAAGAAAGTCTACTGAAAAGAAGAAGGTTAAATCCATGAAAAAGCAGAAGAAAGAGAGCAAGCCAAAGAAAGATGGTCTAAAGACGACAGAGGCAAAGAGAAAGTATTTTTACTGTCATGCGGAAGGCCACTAGAGGAGAAACTATCCTAAATACAACCTTCGAAGATAAAAAGGGTGATAAACCTTCCGAAGGTATGCTCGTAATTGAATCTAATCTTATGGTTTCTTCTACTTTTAGTTGGATATTAGACTCTGACTCGAGTGCTTATATATGTACCTCAATGCAGGATCTGATAGAAATTAGGAGGTTGAAGGAAGGTGACATGATCTTTCAGATCAGCAATAGAGTAAAGGTTGCTGCAGAAGCCATTGGCACTTGCACTCTTCGATTACCATCTGATATTAGATTAGATTTAAAAGACTGTTATTATGTTCCTATAGATAATCAGAATTTAATTTTCGTGTCTGTGCTAGTATAGGAAGGTTTTGAAATTTATTTCAATAAAAATTTTTGTTTCATTTATTTACAAAATAAATTAGTTGCATAAAGTCTTTTAATTGATAGTATTTTGTCACTTGTATGTTGATGCGAATATGAACCTAAATGAGCAAATAGTGAGTACTGTAGGCCAAAAGAGATCCAAAGATGAGATTAATCAGAAGTACTTGTGGCACCATAGACTAGGCCATATTGGAGAGGACATGATAAATAGACTGAAAAAGGATGGGATCCTTAGCTCTCTTAATTCAAAGTCGTATCTAGCTTGCGAATCCTGCCTTCGACGAAAGATGGCCAAATTACCCTTTGTAGGACATGAAGAGAGGGCCACTAAGTTATTTGCCCTGGTACACATCGATGTGTGTGGGCCATTTGATGCGCAGGCCAGGGATGGTAATACCTACTTCATTATTTTTATCGATGATTTATCTAGGTACAGATATGTGTATCTCATGAAATACAAATCTGAGATATTTAAAAAGTTTAAAAAATTCAGACATGAAGTAGAAAAGTAGATAGGCAAATCCGTTAAGGTTCTTCGATCTGATCGAGGAGGTGAATATCTTAGTCAAAAATTTCTAAGATATCTTAAGGACAACGGTATAGTCTCTCAGTGGACACCTCCTGGAACCCCTCAGCTCAATGGGATATTCGAGAGGAGAAACAGGACTCTATTGGATATGGTCAGGTCCATGATGAGCTTCACTGATCTAACCTTATTTTTTTAGGGACATGCCTTATTAACTGCCATTCACTTATTGAATAGGATTCCATCAAAGTCCATTCCTACCACATCGTATGAGATATAGTTTGATAAGAAGTCGAGTTTGGGTTATCTCAAGACTTGGAGATATCCGGCCTATGTCAAGAGACAAATGACGGATAAGTTAGAGGATAGATCTATTATAGCTCATTTTATAGAGTATCAAAAAGAATCCATGGGATACTACTACTTTTCATAAGACCATAATGTGATTGTGAGTCAAAATATTGTATTTCTAAAAAAATAGTTTATCCAGGATGGCAACAGTGGGAGGTTAGTTGAGCTCGAAGAGAAAGTCTCTGAAGAGCCAAGAGCTATAGATCCTCAGAAACCCATAGTCCATGAGCCAATAGTTGATGTTCCTATGCCACCTCATAGATCTAGCAGAATCTCCCAACTTTCTGAAAGGTACATAGGTATGCTTATGGAGGAAGTAAAGAAAATATTCTTTATGGGAGATAGGGGTCATATTGATAATCCTAATACTTTTGATGAGGTGATGTCTGATATCGATTCTGAGAAATAGTTAGATGCTATGAAGTCAGAAATTGACTCGATGCACTCGAACCAAGTCTGGACTTTAGGGATCCACCTGAGGATATCATACCCATTGGGTATAAATGGATCTACAAAAGGAAGATAGGTGCCGATGGTAAGGTAGACCTATAAAGCTAGGCTTGTGGCTAAAGATTATAGTCAGCGTGGGGACATTGACTATCAAAAAATCTTCTCACCCGTAGTCATACTAAAATCCATCCGCACTTTGCTTGTTGTTGCGGTCTACTATGCTTATGAAATCTAGCAGATGGATGTGAAAACTGCTTTCTTGAAGGGAAGCATAGTGGGTGATGTGCATGCATTTTAAAATTTTTACAGCAGAATATATATAGATTAAATAATTTAATCTATAATGCATGCATAGATCAAATCTAAATCACCATATAGGATCTATGACATAAACTAATATGCATGTATACACATCTGAAATCTAAAATTCAGTAAGTACAGAACATATCTAAGTGTAATTAGATCATATCTAATTCATATTTAGATTACATTTAAAAATTATTGAGATCAAAATCTCATACCTAAGTATGGGTAGTAGATCACCGCATCCAAAATCCATGATAGATGATTTTAGATGATTCTTGACAGTCGCACATGCGTCTGGCCTCTACAGGTATCTACACGAAGTCCTTGTGCTGATCGATCTCTTCGGAAGTGCTAGCTCACAAGGACACCATTCTTTAGCTGATCTAAGAGGAACATGATGGAGATGAAGAATAAGAAGACTCTTTCTTTTTCTTCCTGGATCCATGCATCTGATCTCTACAATAGAGATCAAGAGAAGAACCCTTTCTTCTCAAATTTTCATGCAAAAGAGAGAACATTTCTCTCTTCCTTTCATGCCCTTAAGAAGAACTTTTTTTCTCTAATTTTTTATGATAAAAATAAAATCTAATCTAATTTTTTATACTAAAAATTATATGAAATCTTGAGATTTAGAAAAATCCAAAAGAAGGATCCAAGAGAAGAACTGTTCTTCTCCTTTCTTCTCCCTTTTTCTTTTTGATCTAGAACTCAAGGAAGTCCCAAATATCCAACCAATTTTTTTTGATATTTTTTATCTAAATTTTTATATTAAAAATTAGATCTAATTTAATTTTTATCTTAAAAAAATTAGAAGAAAAATCTAGAAGAAGAACTCCTTCTTCAAGGCTGCGCACAAGAAAGAAGATCCATTTTCTTCCTTGATCTAAAACTTCAAGAATCCCAAAATCCAAACCAGATTTTTTTTGATATTTTTTTTTTAAATATATATTTTAAAAATTAAATTTAATCTAAATTTTATTAAAAAAAAATAAAAAAAAATCTGAAAGAAGAACTCCTTCTTCTTCAAGACTGCACGCAAGAAAGAAGACCCATCATCTTCCTTGATCTTTCTCTCCTTGGGAAGAACTTTTCTTCTCCAATTTTTTGCTATATAACCAGTAGAGAAGCCTCTTTTTGATGTCAAAAAATTAGTAAGAAAAGATTTCAAAAATCTTTTAAGAAGAGGAGAAGAGGAGAGACAAGATGATTGAGATATGGGGCGTCCAACTCTTGGATGCCCCCTTTCTCTTTTCTTTTCCTTTTGGGTGACAAGAAAGATGGGAGGACGCACCTTGTTCTTCACGGAAGAGAGGAGAAGGCGCACACAAAAGGGTGTGAAGGATTTTCCACGGTGAAAGGGAGGTGTGGCGTGGAGATCTTATATCACATGGGTTGGTTGGGTTGAGTCCTATTCCAAATAGGATTCAAGATCCTGTTCCAACTCTAACTAACCCTTGGATCCAATCCTAACTAATTTATGAATTAGTTATAACAAACTAACTAATTGAGTCTTAGCCCAATTATTTGGCTCCAACATAATTTGTAATTAGTTAGATAAAAAACTCCATTGATCTAGGGATAGAGATCTTGATGGTTCCAAGGAAGCTATTTGATAATAGGGCTTGATCCAATCAGGCCTATTATCAAATGATATTTGATCAAATCAAAGCCTATTATCTAATAGAATTTGATTCAATCAAAATATATATAAAATAGTTTCATATTCATGCATCTCTGAGATCAATTGGAATAAGTTTTGTAATTCAATAGGACTGCATCCAATTAATTCAAAGCCAATCTAATTGAATCCAATTCAATTAGATCTAATCCAATCTCCATTGCTCTATCAAATTGAGCCAATTAATAATCATATTATCAATTAATTATTTTTTTAATTTATTAATCATTAGTAAATAATTTATTATAATATTTATATAGGATTAATCATCAATCAAATTGATAATTAAATCCTTCAACGATTTATAATCATCGATCAGCCATTTGATCAGATAGGTACTTCTATGTGTATGACCTCAAGGTTCGAACTTAAGCCGATAGTACTAGAATAATTCTTGTAATAATCAATGTAACCATCTAGCAATGGGACTCGACATCTGGATAGATCGAATGTATGCCTAGCAACACTCTAGAACCCATGTAGATATAGTTGTCGTATAATTCATTCTTTTGACACTTGATGCTCAAGGATGACTTTGGGTTAAACTGTCAATCCAGGAAGAGTGGTCCACATTATGTCTCAATCATAAAAATTTTGTGACTCCTCACTAGGACTACTTTGGCCAAAGTTTTGCTAAATTGAAATATAATGATGCATCATCTCTAATTTTACTTAGAGCGGTCAATCCTATTTTGACCCGCACTCAGACTTCACAAGTACTTGACTATATCCAAAAACCTTCCATCATCGAATTAGAAATTCGGGTAGTCTGTGAAAGAAAAGTTCCCTATAAGCTAATCGCAAGTGTGTTGCGATGGAACTTTCTTTACAATTTTTAACTCATGAAATGACATTTATTATTATTTGAGGTATTGATTCATCATATTAGCTGCATCTTATTATGTCTAAGTTTATGATGAATCTCAAAGATTAGGATAATAATTTTAAGAGACATGAATTGGTCATGCTAGTGAGATCTAAAATTTTAAAATCTTAATATTAAATATTTCTGATCGTAGGAGCATTGAGTCAGGAATCAATATTCCGGATAGATTGGTACATCCTATGTATGCTAAATGGAGAGGGTGACAGATCTCACTAGCCACATGTGTAAGACACTAATACAAGTGTTGGTGCAAAAATCCGCCTGCGTCGGAGAAGCTGGAGTCGAGGGAGTCGCGGTCGCCGTCGGGACCTGCAAAAGAAGTCTAAACCGAAGGTGGGGTTGCTCCGGCAAGACCCTCCGACGCTCAAGTCAGTTCTCTGCCTCAACAAAAATGGAGTGCTCGAATAAAAATTTTAGCAGAGTTTCTAGGTAAAAATGAGATCTTAGAGAATAACGTATCTGGCGTCTCCATTTTTATAGGCGGAGGGTGCAACAGACTGATAGCGACATTCGTAACCGTCTGGTAGTAGGCTGCCCATAGTCAGGAGGAATTTATTGCGAAGGGTAGTGGAGCGGAATCGTGGCTATCGTCGTAGCTCGCCACGTGGAATCAGTTGCGGGGAGTGGAGCGGCGTCCGTTGTCGTGACTCGTCAGGGAGTGGTGGAATCGCATCGGATCTGCTGCAGGGGGTGGTGTAGAATCGTGGCCGTTAGTACGGCCTGCCAGGAAGTAATGGAGCTGTGTAGGGTCCGCCGCAGGGAGTGGAGCAGTGTTATCTGTTACTGTGGCCTGTCAGGGGGTCCAGACTTGTCGGTCGAAGTTTGGTCGGAGTCGGAAGTGAGGTCCGGCACCTGTAGGAGCTCGGACGAGGCCTTCCCGCAGTCAGGGTAGAAGGTGGAGTCTGGCTCTCATGGGAGTCCAGACGAGGTCTACCCGCAATTAAAGTCAAAGGCGAGATTCGGCTCTCGTAGGAGCCCGGATGAAGTTCACCTGCAAGCGAAGTCGAGGGCGGAGTCCGACTCCCGTAGGAGTCCGGATGGAATTTATCTGAAGCCGTGGGTGGAGCTCGGCTCTCGTAGGAGTCCGGGTGGAGCCTTTCAGCAGCTGAGGTTGGGAATGAAGTTCGACTTCCGTAGGAGTTCAGACGAAGTCTCCTTGTAGCTGGCGAGATCAGGCTCCCGTAGGAGTCCGGTCAAAGTCTACCTGCAATTAAAGTCAAAGGCGAAGTCCGGCTCCCGTAGGAGTCCGGGTGGAGTCTGCTTGCGGTCAGAGTTATGGGCGGAGTCCGGCTCCCGTAGGAGTCCGGACGAGGTCTGTCTGCAGCCGGAGTCGGGGACGAGGCCCGGCTCCCGTAGGGGTCCGGGCGGAGTCTTCCTGCAATTAAAGTCAGGGGCGAAGTCTGGCTCCCATAGGAGTCCGGACGAAGCTTACTAGCAGTTGAAGTTAGTGACGGAGCCCGGCTCCCGTAGGAGTCCGGGCAGAGTCTGTCTGCAATTAAAGTCAGAGGTGAAGTCCGGCTCCCGTAGGAGTCCGGACGAACCTTACCAGCAGTTGAAGTTGGTGACGGAGCCCGGCTCCCGTAGGAGTCCGGGCAGAGTCTGCCTGCAATTAAAGTCAGGGGCGAAGTCCGGCTCCCGTAGGAGTCCGGACGAAGCTTACCAGTAGTTGAAGTTGGTGACAGAGCCTGGCTCCCATAGGGGTCCGGGCGGAGTCTGCCTGCAATTAAAGTCAGGGCCGAAGTCCGACTCCTGTAGGAGTCCGAACGAAGCTTACCAGCAGTTGAAGTTGGTGACAGAGCCCGACTCCCGTAGGGGTCCGGGCGGAGTCTGCCTGCAATTAAAGTCAGGGGTGAAGTCTGGCTCCCGTAGGAGTCTGGACGAAGCTTACCAGCAGTTGAAGTTGGTGACGGAGCCCGACTCTCATAGGGGTCCGGGCGGAGTCTGCCTGCAATTAAAGTCAGGGGTGAAGTCCGGCTCCCGTAGGAGTCCAGACGAAGCTTACCAGTAGTTGAAGTTGGTGACGAAGCCCGGCTCCCGTAGGGGTCCAGGTGGAGTCTGCTTGCAGTCGGAGTTGTGGGTCGAGTCTGGTTCTCGTAGGAGTCCAGACGAGGTCTGTCTGCAGCCGGAGTCAAGGACGAGGTCCGGCTCCCGTAGGGGTCCGGGCGGTGTCTTCCTGCAATTAAAGTCAGGGGCGAAGTCCGGCTCCCGTAGGAGTCCACATGAAGCTTACCAGTAGTTGAAGTTGGTGACGGAGCCTGGCTCCCATAAGAGTCCGGGCGGAGTCTTCCTTGTGGTTGAAGTTGGGGACGGAGCCCGACTCCCATAGGAGTCCGGATGGTGCTTACCAGCAGTTGGAGTTGTGGATGTAGCCCGGCTCCCGTAGGAGTCCGGGTGAAGTCTGCTTGCGATCGGAGTTATGGGCGGAGTCCGGCTCCCGTAGGAGTCCGGACGGAGTCTGCTTGCGGTAGGAGTTGGAGGAGACTCGCGAGGGTTAATCCCATCGGAAACTTCGACTGAGGGTATTTTATACCCAACACCAGTCCCCCTACTTTCAAGTTCGAATTTCGAACGAAGGAAGTACAGAAAGATCGTCGCAGTCAAAGTTCTCCCCTTAACATCCGCGCACGACCGTCCTCAGATGTGCTGGCATTTAATGCGCACATGCTGGAGCCTTTTTCCAATTAGGGTGACCCGAAGAGCCTTTTTGGAACTCCCACCGGGACGTGATCCCAAGCGTCGTGCCATGAAAGTTTGTGAACGGTCAACTCCAGGTCACGGTGAGTGGGACACGTTGTGGGCATTGGTTAGCCTAGGGGCACCTGCCACCATAATTGCGCCAGGCTCCGTTGCCTATTTAAACCCCCCACCCTTCCTCTAGGGGCTTTACTTCGTCTAAAGGACGACATCTTTCTTTCGCCTGAGAGCTTAGCCACTCAGCCACTCCATCGGTGCCCCTTCCGACTCCGAGCGTCCTCCACACTGGTCTTTGCCGTCTCTCTGCCATCTCCAGCCCCCCGATTCCTCTCTAAGGGGTTCCCCCGCCAGGGCTTCCACCTCGGAGGCCAACCTCAAGAGGATGCCACAGACTTGGAAGAGCGCAAGGAGAATAGCAGTCTGCGAGTTCTCCGATTGTCGAGCTGCCGCTGAGGGTTTCCATCGCTTTAAAGGGGGCTCGAGGGAGAATTCCTTCAACAACAGGGGTTTAATAACGGGGACAACCGGTGAAGGCATTCTGCCTGAGAATTTTGGAGTAGCAGGATGGGGTGACACCGGTCAAGAGGGCAGAGCTATCGTCACAAGCTGTGGCGGGATCCTTGATGTCGTTGGGGCCGAGGGACCAGAAGCGGTCGGCACCGATGGTGGAACAGTAAAACTTATTGCGGGGACGGTGGAAGTAGCGCATGCCGACCTTGCCAGAACACTT
Organism: Elaeis guineensis; assembly: GCF_000442705.2. Classification (NCBI taxonomy): domain Eukaryota; kingdom Viridiplantae; phylum Streptophyta; class Magnoliopsida; order Arecales; family Arecaceae; genus Elaeis; species Elaeis guineensis. The sequence continues at coordinate 50,516,670 of NC_025997.2, forward strand.
AGGATGGTGGTTGTCATGGAGCATTCGGTGATGGCGCATATCTCCGGCGCCATTGCTGCCTCCGGGGTAACTCCGGTTCTTCTTGAAACAGGTCGTCGTCGTCGCTGCCGTTGCCCTTACTGCCCCCTGAAATCTATCCCATCCTTTTCCCCCTAGGGTTGGGATTTCGGAGGTGGAGCGGAACAAGGCGGGGGCGAGAGCCGATAGGCTTGTCACACGCACTGAAAAATGTGGCTGGGAAGGACAGAAATGGGAAGAGAAGTTTGCAGCTTGAAGTGGCCTCCGGTGTATCCCTTCCAAGCCATGTTCTCGAGCCTTGTAATAATGTATTCTTTTCTGACCCTCCGGGTCTTGTAACGTATATCCTGTTAGTCAAAAAATGAGAAGGTGATTTTGTTACCTCGTCCGTACTTTGCGTCGAATCGTTGTCTGCCAAACTTTTTCCTTTACCATTGTTATTGTTGTATTCCCTTCTCCTCCTTTTTTTTTTTTTTTGCTCTTGGTGGGGCTGCGGGGGTTCGGCTCCCACAGGTGAAGTCGGGGCGAGGTCTGGCTCTCATGGGAGTCCGAACGGGGTCTACCTGTAATTGAAGTCAGGCAAAATTTGGCTCCCGTGGGAGTCCGGGCGGAGCTTACCAGCGTTCGAAGTCGAGGATGAAGTTCGGCTCCCGTAGGAGTCTGGACGAAGTTTGCCTACAGCCGAAGTTGGAGGAGGAGTCCGGCTCTCGTAAGAGCCCGGACGGAGCTTGCCTGCAGTTGAGGTCGGAGATGGAGTCTGGTTCTCGTAGGAGTCCGGATGGAGCCTTCTTATGATCAGAGTCAAGGGTGAAGTCCGACTCCCGCAGGAGTCCGGACGGAGTTTTATCACGAAGGGGCCGCTGGGGAAGGTCCCCCTTTCTCTCATCTGGTCTTGAATGACCAGACCTTAATTGATGTCGGGGCGAGGTTCTTTCCCTATTTCTGTTGTAACAAGGTTCAGCTCTGGTTAGGGCGAGGTTCCCCTCTTGTCCCTAACATGGCTGTAGGGGCACAGTAGGGCATCGCTGGGCCCCTCCCCCCATTCGATCTAAAGAGAACTGGACCTTCGACTTTGCTCAAGTTAGGGCGAGGTTCGCCTATTGTCCCTAACAGGGCTGTGGGGGCGCATATGGGCGTTGCAGGGCCTCTCCCCCCATCCGGTCTAAAGGGAATCGGGCCTTCGCCTTTGCTCATGTTAGGGCGAGGTTCTCCTCCTGTCGCTAACAAGGCTGTGGGGGCTCATGTGGGCGTTGTAAGGCCTCTCCCCCCATCTGGTCTAAAGAGAATCGGGCCTTCGACTTTGCTTATGTTAGGGCGAGGTTCTCCTCCTGTCCCTAACAAGGCTGTGGGGCGTATATGGGCGTTGCAGGGCCTCTCCCCTCATCCGATCTAAAGGGAACCAGGCCTTCGACTTTGCTCATGTTAGGACGAGGTTCTCCTCCTGTCCCTAACAAGGCTATGGGGGCGCATGTGGGCGTTGTAAGGCCTCTCCCCCCATCCGGTCTAAAAGAACCAGGCCTTCGACTTTGCTCATGTCAGGACGAGGTTCTCTTCCTGTTCCTGACATGGCTGTGGGGACACATTAGGGCGTTGTAAGGCCTCTCCCCCCATCCGATCTAAAAGAACTGGGCCTTTGACTTTGCTCATGTCAGGACGAGGTTCTCCTTCTGTTCCTGACATGGTTGTGGGGGCGTATTAGGGCGTTGTAAGGCCTCTCCCCCCATCCGATCTCAAGATAATCGGACTTTCATTTTAGTTATGTTAGGATGAGGTTCTCCTCCCGTTCCTAATATGACCTTGTTTTAATTGTTTGAAGGGGTTATCCCCAGTTGTAACAAATCCATGCCAAATGGGAGGAGCATGCAAAGTCGAAAGAAATTTAGATTCAGGGCAAAGTCGTAAGCGATACACTTACAGGTTTCCCAAGTTCCATGGTCGTGGAAGGTCTGCTCCTCCTTGAGGCCCTCCGGCGATGGAGTCGATGGTCCCAATTGGAGGCCGATCTCCGGGCTGCTCCTCCCTCCTTGGCGGTTCAGGTTGCGGCAGGGCCCTTGGCCGATCTTCTCTACCCTCAGGCCGGCGTCGGATGAACCTGTCGAGTCGACCTCGCCGGATAAGCTCCTCGATCTCATCTCAGAGCTGGATGCATTCCTCCGTGTCATGGCCGTGGTCGCGGTGGTAGAGATAGAACTTATTGGGGTTGCGCTTCCCGGGGTGTGTGCACATCCTCTCTGGCCTAGGGAGCTGCTCCCTGACCTCCATCAGTACCTGGGTCTTCGAGGCATTGAGGAAGGCGTAGTTGCAGAATCTTCCCGATGGAGAACCCCACCGAACCCCACGATCCGAACTTCTCTGCCTGCGTACCCGGGGTGGAGTATGGGCACGCTTGTGCCCAGGAGGGGATCGAGAACGTGGCCGAGCTTCTCTCGACCTTTTTTTGATTGCGGGCTTACTTGAGTCTCCCGCCTGTCGCTCTCTCAAGGTCTCCTCATCCTTCATTTTGAAGGCTTCTTCCGCTCGGACGTACCCTTCAGCTCGAGCCAACAAATCAGCAAAATCCCTGGGGTACTTCTTCTCCATGGAGAACAAAAGGTCATTCTTCTGAAGGCCGTCCTTCAGAGCGGCCATTGCGACTGATTGGTCCAAATTTCGAACCTCCAGTGCTGCGACATTGAAACGGTTGATGTAGGCCCTTCCTCTAGCGCCAATCCTGTGGGTGCAAAAATCCACCTGCACCGGAGAAGCTGGAGTCGAGGGAGTCGCGGTCACCGTCGGGACCTACAAAAGAAGTCTAAACCAGAGGTGGGGTTGCTCCGGCAAGACCCTCCGACGCTCAAGTCAGTTCTCTGTCTCAACAAGAATGGAGTGCTCGAATGGAAATTTTAGCAGAGTTTCTAGGTAAAAATGAGAGCTTAGAGAATAACGTATCTGGCATCCCCCTTTTTATAGGCGGAGGGTGCAACAGACTGATAGCGACGTTCGTAACCGTCTGGTAGTGGGCCGCCCATAGTTAGGAGGAATTTATTGCGAAGGGTAGTGGAGCGAAATCGTGGCTATCACCGTAGCTCGCCACGTGGAATCAGTTGCGGAGAGTGGAGCGGCGTTTGTTGTCGTGACTCGTCAGGGAGTGGTGGAATCACACCAGATCCGCTGTAGGGGGTGAAGCAGAATCATGGCCGTTAGTACGGCCTGCCAGGAAGTAATGGAGCTGCGTAGGGTCTGCAGCAGGGAGTGGAGCAGTGTTATCTGTTACTGTGGCCTGCCAGGGGGTCCATACTTGTCGGCTGAAGTTCGGCTGGAGTGTCTGGCGGAGAGGGGTGGTTAGCTATCCATTTGAGAGAAGCCCGGAGTCTGGCTGCCGTAAGAGTCTGGACGAAGTCTTCCTTTAGCCGAAGTCGGGGACGAGGCCCGGCTCCCGTAGGGGTCCGGGCGGAGTCTTCCTGCAATTAAAGTCAGGGGCGAAGTCTGGCTTCCGTAGGAGTCTGGACGAAGCTTACCAGCGGTTGAAGTTGGTGACGGAGGCCGGCTCCCGTAGGAGTCCGGGCGGAGTCTTCCTTGCGGTTGAAGTTGGGGACAGAGCCCAGCTCCCGTAGGAGTCCAGGCGGTGCTTACCAGCAGTTGGAGTTGTGGATGGAGCCCGGCTCCCATAGGAGTCCGGGTGAAGTCTGCTTGCGGTCGGAGTTGTGGGCGGAGTCCGGCTCCCGTAGGAGTCCGGGCGGAGTCTGCTTGCGGTCGGAGTTGGAGGAGACTCGCGAGGGTTAATCCCGTCGGGAACTTCGATTGAGGGTATTTTATACCCAACAACAAGGATATGGGTGCTCATTTGAGAAATGAGTCCACTAAATTGACTCGATGAAAGAGAACATCTTATGGAAGCCTTATTTGCATGTCAAAGATGGTTCTCTAAGTGGGAGTTGTGCAAGTAATCCTTAGACCTGAGACCACCATGCAATCTTATGCATATGAATCCATATTTTGGTTCATACCCAGGCATGACATTAAGACATGTATGGAATGTTTTGGATATGGTGAAGTGTGTATGGAGGTTGTGAGTAGGTCAACATGGAATCAATCACTCCTAATAAGAGGAGATCACATCTTGTGTATTCTCAATCCTAGTTGACTCGAGAAAAGTCTTTTGGCCAAAAGCAGGGAGGAGATTAGAAAGAGTTTCTAAGCTTCTTTATTAGAGTCATCATTGGTTAATTGAGAATCGATATGAATATGTGTTTGAGTTTGACATGATTCCATACTCATGAACATATTCAGGGTGCAAGGATGATCGAAGGATTGAATTGCACGGTAATTTGCCACTGAAGGGTAGATTTGATATTTTTATCAAATTTTATATCTTCTGGATAGTCATGATATATTTTTAGATATCAATCTTAATTTATAAATTTTTGATCAAATTAAAGAGTTTAATTCGATTGCCAATTAGAAAGGATTCTAATTGTTGAACTCGGATTAGCTCGATTGGACCTAAATCGATTAGATTGAAATCAAATCAAATTTGATCAACTTATATCTGAACCTATTGTCAACTAGATGCTGAACCCAATGGGTCACACACATATAAAAATTGACCAAGGACCATTTTGAAAAAAGATTGATTGAAATTTTGAATTCAATCAGGATTTCAGTAAGCATGCTAGCACGTGTAGAAACCCTTGCTCCTTTGGAGATCAATTTGGTCCCATCCCTTGCTAATTAGCTAGCCCAATTTGGTAGACATTTGGATTAGGTCATATCACTGAGAAGCAGCCCAAATTGGGATACCACATCCCATGTTAACACCAATTATGAAGAGTCCAAGTAGTGGTGGACTCTTAGTGCAAAACAGGTTCTGCGTACAAGTGTTAACATGGGCAGAAGAAAAAATATTATTTTTTATGGGATTAAAGTATTTGTGATAGCCCACATCACCCTCCATCATCTGATACATATCTCAAAGTATGAGATATATTTTTTCTAGAATTTTTGGGGAAGAGAAAAAATTAAAAAAAGAAGGATGTCTCGCACGTGCACGCAGAAGCATCGCATCTCTCTATGATTTAGAGAGTCCTTATCCTAATCAAATGCTTTCATATTGGAATAATTTTAGGTAATAAAATTTTGTGCTTGACAAGATATTTTTGATAATTTTTTTAGAATTTTTTTAGACTTATCTGGATGCCAAATGGATGCCATAAGTCGGTCCTAATGCCTATGCGTGCAATGATCATCACTCGCGTGAAGATGTTCGAGGATAGCATCCTTCTATAAGAATTTTATCACTATTTTTGATTTTCTAGAATCTAGATTAAATCATTAATTCACATGGATTTTTAAAGATTTTTTTAATTTGAGAAGAGATGTGAAAACATCCCTTCTTTTGTTGCACGCACGCAGATCAGGGTGCTGATCGACGTATCATGGATAGGAGTCCTTCTGCTTGAAGGAACTCTTATCTTTGATAATCAGATCAGATATGCCTTTTGGATAAGATATGTCCCTCTCTTTTGGCATCCCTCTGGTGGCTATAAATAGGCTAGGGCATTGGGTATCCGATGAATCTAAGAGGGGTTTCCAATTTCTCTCCTGTTGCTCTCGTTTCTTTCTTACAACCTATCTTAGTTTTAGGACAAGACTTTGGATTTAAGACAAAGCCTTATCTGATCCTAACAAGGGTTGTAAGGATTCTAAAGAAGGAGAATCAGCAGTCCAGAAGAGGTTCTAAGAGGGTGAGGTCAGGTTCTTGAAGAAACTTGACCTGTACGTGGCTAGTCGAGTTCTAGGAGCTAGAACTCTTGAAGCAAGGTGAAGAAAGAGCGCTGTCTTTGGTTCAATTTTCATGTGGATCACTATTGAAGGGCAGACACTTGGATGTCTTGTAAAAATTGAGATTAGTGCTACAAATATTCTTCTTATCTTAATTTATATTTATTATACTTTGATTATTATAGTCAAGAGTTTCTGGGTATTAGGGCTTCCGGTGTATTGGATGTTTTGAATAAAAAATTTAAACACCTAACCCTTCCGTTGTGCCACCAAAATCCAACAGTGGTATCAGAGCCTATCTTGATTTATGTAATCAAAGATTAAATTATTATCTTGATTGTGATCAAGCATGAGTTTTTGGTTTGGTTCAAGTCGGGTCAAAAGTTGAACCCGATTGAACATCCAAACCCTATCATATCTTAGAGATATGTTTTAAATATAAAATGCATGATGTATGTGTAAAATTTTTTTAGTAGCTTAGTACTCTAATTGGAGTTCATCACCAGACCATCCGGTCATAAGAACAAGTAGGGTTCAGAGACCCTCTCTTCCTATTCAATAGGGTACTCTTATGGCGTGTAGGGGTGCCACTGTGATGTTCCAAGAAGAAGAACCGTAAAAAGAGTATTTTATATTCATGCATGTTATTAGAACTTCATGCATATATGATATGCTTGAGATATTTAGTTATAATCATATTGTATAATTCTGCTTCCATATCTTAGAGATATGATAAGATGCCATAATTAGTTGTTATGATTATTAAGATACAACTATTATTGTGCATTCTTATGATAGATTGAATTAGGATGTGTCTGAGATCATTAAAGCCCTCATAAAAATTATATTAAGTTATAGTATTGTGAACCAGAAGCTGACCTATTTTCTTGAATCGATTAATTAATTGGTGTCTAAGGAGTATTTCAAGTACGGTGGTTATTTAATTGGTTCTATTGCTGGTCTAGCCAATTTTATTGGTATCTAAGAAAAGTAGTGGGGGGACCCCCACCAATCTTAACACTTTTTTGGCCAATTAGATTATTTTGAATCTTGAATGAAGATAGCTTAGTATTTTAAATACTACTAAGGGCCTTCCTTCATGCTAGGTTAATGTTACATCATGAACTATGGCTAGTTTGTTGTGTTACCATAAGGCTTGTCATAAGGATTGATATAACATAATCCTAGTGCATAAAAGATGCTTACGATAATTTTGGATATACTACTTTATTATGCTAACACAAGGGCAATTATATTCGATTTTGACTGTATTGAAATGAAGGGTCTTACTTAACTAAAATATTATAGCTTGTTGTATTAACACAAGGCTAATAATATTTTAGAGGCCAAGATAAAATATTTAGAATTGCATGAGATGTAATTGGAAAGAGTTTCCTACCTATGAAGTCATAAGGGTTTGTTGTGTTAACACAAGATCGTTATGAGGAATTAGGATCTCAATCTCATTAAGATAAATATAAAATATATCTCATTTACCATAAGAGAGGGCTATGGTATCTGATAAAATAGTGGAAGACATAACTAGTTTTAAAAGTCCTCATCTAGTTATGCATGTCAAACATGAGTGGTCTGCTTATACTATTATTTTATGTAGATTTAAGTCTACATTAAAGCTTCTTTATTTTCACTCCATGATACCATAAATAAAACTATATTGACCGATACAACTATGTGGATTGGTTGAGAAACTTACAAATTAGGTTTATATCAAAAAAGAACTCCGATGTTCTGGATATTTCTGATCCTAGATTGGTCAGTAATAATAAGAAGGTAATGATATCCGTATGGATATTATATATGAAAATTTAGACATTGGGATTATAATTGCAAGAATTATCTTGCAAGATTGAAGCAGGATGCAAGCATAACACCAAAAGATATGTATATGATACAGACCTATTTTTTATTGAGTGATTCAGACTTTGATATTTGGATATTGGATACCATCTGTGGATCGTACATTTGTAATTCATTACAGTGACTATAGAATATCAAAGGTCTGAAAAGAGGTGACCTCGAGCTTTATAGTGCAAGTGGAGAGTCTATTAGCGCAAAGACTGTGGGAACTTACATGCTTGATTTAGCTTCAGACAAAATTTTAGAATTAAAAGACTGTTATTATATACCAAAGGTTATTAGAAATATTATTTCTATACCTTTGTTGTTAAAACAAGGTTATGAAATAAAGCTAATGGAAAATGGATGCTCCATTTTTTTTAATAAATTTTATGGCAGTGGTTATATTGATAATAATCTTTTAATTCTTTTACTCAATAAAAATATTTTTTGTATTAAAAGAAATATGAAAAAAAAGAGAGAAAATGTGAAGTCACATATCTCTGGCATTGTCGCCTTGGTCATATTAGTGAGTCAAGGATAAATAAGTTATACAAAGAAAATTTTTTGATCCAAATGATTATAAATCATTGGAGACTTATAAATCTTGTCTCATGGATAAGATGACCAAGACTCTATTTTCTTAATATGGAGAGAGAACAAGTGAGTTGTTAGCTCTAGTACATATAGATGTATATAGACTGATAACAACTCAGGTCAGAAGAAGATACTCTTATTTTATTACCTTTACAGATGATTTATTAAGGTTCGGATATGTGTATCTTATGAAACATAAATTTGAAGCTTTTGATAAGTTCAAAGAGTATCAAGGTATGGTCGAAAAATAAACTGAAAAAAGTATCAAAATTCTTCGATCTGATCGAAGAGGAGAGTACTTATCCAATGAATTTCTTGATCATCTTAAAAGTAAAGGTATTCTCTCTGAATGGATCCCTCCTTATACACCTCAGTTAAATGGTGTAGCAGAAAGGAGGAATCGCCTTTAATGGATATGGTACGATCTATGATATGCTTCACCGATTTCTCAATATCTTTATAAGGATAATGCCTTAGAGACTGCCACATATATATTAAACAGAATGCCATCAAAGTTTGTTGCAAGCACTCTATATGAGATATAGAATGGAAGGAAGCCTAATCTTAAATATCTTAAGACTTTGGGCTGTCCTACTTATGTCAAAAATATTTTGGACATAAGCTTAATGCTAGATCAGACAAGTGTAGGTTTGTAGAGTATCTTAATGAAATAAATGGATATTATTTCAACCACCCTACTGAACAAAAGGTGTTTGTTAGTAGGCACGCTACTTTCTTGAAACATGAATTTATCCAAGGAGGCAGTGGGAGGAATATTGAATTTATGAAAGTTCATAATCTACAAATCGATCCAGAAATATCAGTGGTTGGACTACAAGAAGATCCTCATTCAAAAGTATCCAAGGATGAGGTACATCCACTATACATACCTTCTCTCCGAAGGTCAGATAGAGTGCATCAAGCATCTTGAGATATAATTTTATCATTGAGAATAACAATTCTATCAACATCATTCAGGATGTTGATCCACTGACCTATTTGAAAGCTGTCATGAGTAGGGACTCAGACAGATAGCTGGAACTATGAAATCTGAGATGGACTTGATGAATACCAACCAAGTGTAGACCTTGGTTGATGCACCTGAGGGTGTGACCCCAATATAGGGTGCAAGTGGGTCTTCAAAAGGAAGATCAGAGTAGATGGCCAAGTAGAAACCTACAAAGCTAGGTTAGTGGCGAAGGGTTTCAGTCAAAGGCAAAGAATTAACTATGATGAAACCTTCTTACCAGTGGCTATGCTCAAGTCCGTCCAGATTTTGCTTGTAATAGCGGCATACTACGATTATGAAATTTGATAGATGGATGTCAAGACTATTTTTCTTAATAGTAATCTAGAGGAAGAGGTCTATATGACTCAGCCAGAGGGATTTATCTCAAGTGGGAGAGCAAATCAAGTATGCAAGCTAATGAGATCCATCTATGGATCGAAGTAGATTTTGAGGAGCTGGAACATCTGATTTGATATGACAGTCAAAGAGTTTGGCTTTATCAAAAATACGGATGAACCATGTGTATACAAGAAGACAAGTGAGAGTGCTATTATCTTCTTGGTTCTGTATGTTGGTGACATACTGCTCATTGAGAATGATATCCAATGATGCAATCGGTCAAGACTTAGCTATCGAATAAGTTTTTCATGAAAGACTTGGGTGAAGCATCGTATATACTGGATATAAAGATCTATAGAGATAAATCTAAAAGGATGTTAAGCTTATCCCAATCACGGTACATAGATCTCATATTAAAGAGATTTAATATGGAGGCAAGTAAGAGGTTATCTTCCTGCAAGTCATGGTATACGTCTCTCTAAGAGAATGTGTCCTAAGACACCAGAAGAAAGAAAAGGATGAATAAAATCTCTTATGCTTCAGCTGTGGGATCAATTATGTATGCCATGCTATGTACCAAGCCTGATATAGCTTATGCTTTGGGCATAGCTAGTAAATTTCAGGCTGATCCAAGGAAAGATCATTGAAAAGCAGATGATAGCAAGTCAATATCAGGGTATGTGTTTATCCTAAATGATGGGGTAGTGAGTTGGAAGAGTTTCAAGCAGTAGATAGTAGCTGACTCAACTACTGAGCCAGAGTATATTGCTGCTAGTGAAGCCATTAAGGAAGCTGTCTGGATGAAGAACCTCATCATGGATTTAAGAGTCGTTCCTAAGATTGAAGGATCGATGTCACTTAGAGTAATAACACTGGGGCCGTTATTCAAGATAAGGAACCTAGGTCTCATTATAGATCCAAGCACATCCTCAGATGTTTCCATCTCGTTAGAGATAAGATGTTATCTTAACGAGTAGATAGAAAGAACAATACAACAGACCCATTCACTAAGACAATACCACAATAGTTATATGATTATCATCATGATTGTATGAGATACAAAATGATTGGCTTTAGTGCAAGTGGAAGATTGAAAGAAAAGTGTCCTATAAGCCAATCGCAAGTGTGTTGCGATGGGACTTTCTTTATAATTTTTCAACTCATGAAATGATATTTATTATTATTTGAGATATTGATTCATCATATTAGCTGCATCTTATTATATCTAAGATTATGATGAACCTCAAAGATTAGGATAATATTTTAGGAGACATGAATTGGTTATGCTAGTGAGACCTAAAATCCTAAATCTTAATATTAATATTTCCGATCGTAGAGCATTGAGTCGGGATCAATGTTCTGGATAGACTGGTACATCCTATGTATGCTAATGAGAGGAGTGACAGATCTCACTAGCCACTTGTGTGAGATACTAATACAAGGATGTGGGTGCTCATTTGAGAAATGAGTCCACTGAATTGACTCGATGAAAGAGAACATCTTATGGAAGCCTTATTTGTATGTCAAAGATGGTTCTCTAAGTGAGAGTTGTGCAAGTATCCTTAGACTGAGACCACACGCAATCTTATGCACATGAATCTATATTTTGGTTCATACCCAGGCATGGCATTAAGACATGTACGGGGTATTCTGGATATGATGGAGTGTGTATGGAGGTTGTGAGTAGGTCAACATGGAATCAATCACTCCTAATAAGAGGAGATCGCAT